>NC_068450.1:52967659-53082659 GCF_023373465.1 Oncorhynchus keta
AATGACTAGCACTACATTCTTAGAAAAAAAGGGTTCCAAAAGGGTTCTTCAGCTGTCCCCATACTAGAACCTTATTGTGTTCCATGTAGAACCCTCTGTGGAAAAGGTTTTACCTGGAACCAAAAAGGGTTCTTCAAAGGGTTCTCTTATGGGGACAGCCGAATAACCCTTTTAGGTTTGTAAAAGTGTACTGGTCTGTGAATCTTTCCATAATCTAAACCAGAGCTTATCTATTCACACGATCTAGTTTACATCTGTAAAGCATCCTGGCACAAGGAATAGGATGTTTTTCCACCTAAATCACAGAGGCAATAGCTTATGGACTAAAAATATGTGCTGGTGCACAAGCAGGCAACCTAGTCTCAAGGCAATTGGTAGGATTTGGTACGTGAAAATATGAATCCTTATAGTATGATATATTACATTACATTAGGTTACAATAAGAATGGAATAGCGGTCATTTAATATCATAAATAGGCTAACCTCTTATCCGGCGGTACAATATCATATGAATTGGAACATTACTTATCGTTCATCATGAGGACATATACTACTATATGACTTTCTCTGAGACCAGGCTGCTTTTTGAGTGGTAATGACAAAGGTTAGGATCATTTAAGTAAAGTCAAATCAAATCAAATGTTATTTGTCACATGCGCCGAATACAACAGGTGTAGTGAAATGCTTACTTACAAGCCCTTAACCAACAATGCTGTTTTAAGAAAAATACCTAAAGAAAAAGAAAAAGAAATAAAAGTAACAAATAATTAAAGAGCAGCAGTAAAATAACAATAACAAGGCTATATACAGGGGGTACCGTTACAGAGTCAATGTGCGGGGGCACCGGTTAGTCGAGGTAATTGAGGTAATATATACATGTAGGTAGAGTTATTAAAGTGACTTATGCATAGATAATAACAGAGAGTAGCAGCAGCGTAAAATAGGGGGAGGGGCAATGCAAATAGTCTGGGTAGCCGTTTGATTAGATGTTCAGTAGTCTTATTTATGGCTTGGGGGTAGAAGCTGTTAAGAAGCCTCTTGGACCTAGACTTGATACGATACCGTACGCACTACCCTCTGTAGTGCCTTGTGGTCAGAGGCCAAGCAGTTGCCATACCAGGCAGTGATGCCTCGATGGTGCAGCTGTAGAACCTTTTGAGGATCTGAGGACCCATGCCAAATCTTTTCAGTCTCCCGGGAGGAAATTAGTTTTGTTGTGCCCTCTTCACGACTGTCTTGGTGTGCTTGGACCATGTTAATTTGTTGGTGATGTGAACACCATGGCTCTTGAAGCTCTCAACCTTCTCTACTACAGCCCCGTTGATGAGAATGAGGGTAAGGAGAATTAGATTAAGGTTAGGAAGAGTTAGAAAGAGTTAGCTAAAATTCAACTCGAACACGCAACCTTTGGATTGCTAGACGGTCGCAGCATATGGACATCCATCCTCCCTGGCCAACCTTCCTACTTTGGTTTCTGTCTAAAGTAACCAGACCATTAGTACATATCATACATGTTGGAGGTGCAGACAAATACGTATAATATCCTTCGTAAGGATCTGAGGCCAGCCTGAAGCAGGAACAAGCGGTAATATACTGTACTGTAAGGACAGCAAAAGTCATGGATAGGCAGGAGAGGACATTTTCAGTTTTTCCTCCTTTGTGGGATTCTTGTGACCTGGCCAAAATTTGGTTAGAACCACACTGCTGTGACATTGTCCTTTCCCAATTACAAGCCATCACGTGAAAGTGAACCTCACAAAAACACAATCTCTACAAGACTTTAAAAAACAATAATAATTGGTTGCTGAGGACAGACTGCCTCAAAGCAACTAAAAGCAATGCCACTGACCTTTATATAAAATATTACTTATTTCACACTTATATTCGCACCTGATCTGATTCACAGTGAATCTTCTACAACTAGTAAGATATGTCAAGGGCAGAGCAGGGTAAAGTATGAATTTAACATATTGAATGCATTTACAGTGGCTTGCAAAAGTGCTCACCCCCCTTGGCATTTTTCCTATTTTGTTGCCTTACAAGCTGGAATAAAAATATATATATATATTTTTTTTTTGGGGGGGGGGGGGTTGCATCATTTGATTTACACAACAGTATGCTTAGGGTCATTGTCCTGCTGGAAGGTGAACCCCCGTCCCAGTCTCAAATCTCTGGGAGACTGAAACAGGTTTCCCTCAAGAATTTCCCTGTATTTAGCGCCATCCATCATTCCTTCAATTCTGACCAGTTTCTCAGTCCCTGCCGATGAAAGACATCCCCACAGCATGATGCTGCCACCACCATGCTTCACTATGGGGATGGTATTCTCGGGGTGATGGGAGGTTTTGGGTTTGATGGCCAAAAACCTCAATTTTAGTCTCATCTGAACAGGGTTCCTTCTTCCATATGTGTGGGGAGTCTCCCACATACCTTTGGCAAACACCAAGCATGTTTGCTTATTTTTTTCTGGCCACTCTTCCGTAAAGCCCAGCTCTGTGGATTATACGCGTTAAAGTGTCCCTATGGACAGATATTCCAACCTCCGCTGTGGAGCTTTGCAGCTCCTTCAGGGTTAACTTTGTTCTCTTTGTTGCCTCTCTGATTAATGCCATCTTTGCCTGGTCTGTGAATTTTGTTGGGCGGCCCTCTCTTGGCAGGTTTGTTGTGGTGCCATATTCTTTCAATTTTTTAATGATGGATTTAATGGTGCTCCGTGGGATGTTCACAGTTTCAGAAAAACATTTTTTAACCAACCCTGATCTGTACTTCTCCACAACTTTGTCCCTGACCTGTTTGGAGAGCTCCTTGGTCTTCATAGAGCCGCTTGGTTGGTGGTGCCTCTTGCTTAGTGATGTTGCAGACTCTGGGGCCTTCCAGAACAGGTGTATATATACTGAGATCATGTGACACTTAGATTGCACACAGGTGGATTTTATTTAAGTAACTAACTTCTGAAGGTAATTGGTTGCGCCAGATCTTATTTAGGGGCTTCATAGCAAAGGAGGTGAATACTTTTGCAAGGCACTGTATTGAATGCTCATTCACCAGTCTCAGATGAAGGATCTTCATTTGATCACCCTGTTGTAGGAGAACATTCCTGCAGTGCATGACTTCACACTTGTAGTTTATTTGACATTTAAGAAGGCTTCAGAAGTTTGTAATTTCCACTTTGAAATTTCAGACTTGATTTTCCCTTAAGAAAAATGTACCATCCCCTACAAAAATATCCATGAACTATAATCCACATAATAATTCACATTTCTTTGTAGCAGGTTGCTTTTAGAATAGTTTGTTTTAATATTTATGTTTTTGCATTGATTCATTGATATTATACTACACGGTCTGTAATTGATTGGACATATCTCACTCGTTATTGATATGGTTTGTCAGTTTAGACGGTTTAGGTCATCCCATTTATCAATCTTCTCTACCTTGGCAGTCATTCTGACTGTGATTAAAAGTTCAAATTGTTTGGATTTCCTAACTCTGGTGATGGGAAACCGAGGCTTTCTGAAGGCTTCAGCGCTTTCACCTAATTGTGTCGTAAAACAGTTCATTACTCGGAGCTTTATAATCTGTTCACAATGCATATTAGTGTCATCTGCTGATCAGCAGAAAATAGCAGCGTGTGATTATCATATATATATTTTTTTCTCTACTGTTTCCATTAGAGCTTTGTGGTGCACAGTAAATCGTCGGCAGTAGTAGCCTATAATCAGTTGGAATACCAGGTTTCCATCATGCTTCCCTTTTTTGCCTTCACGTTTACTATTTTTCAAAAACGGAATCTATGGCGTTATTTAGGATGGTTATATTACACTAAATGAAACAAATGATTTGAACAACAGTGCAGAAAGTGTGGTTTCAAGTAAAAAATATTTTCAAAATAGTGTGCCTTCAACAGGATTTGACCTCGTACCCTCACGTCACTGAATGGTCCACAATTCCCTACTACACCTTCTAAGCCACCAGTCCGGTGACCCTTCCTGTCCAAATTCCTAACTATATTTATAAGTACAGTGTCCAGTAGTGATCGGTGTTTGAAAGCAGAATTGAAAAAAGCACTGGAACCTCAACGAAATCAGTGGGATCTTGCATTTTTCGACACACTGTCTGAAAGGCACGTGATCAAATGAAGCTTCGGACGTCAGTGATGATGTACTTCTGATAAAGTGATACACGCATCCGCACACTGCTTCTAAGTTAGCTGCTTAGCGATTTTGACACATGCCTCGGAGCTCCGGTATCAAACGTAACATCGCTACCTAACTCTGGCTGGATTCCAATCGGAATGATACAACACTTTGCAAACCAGCATAATATGACTTGCCGATGTGGCCTGCAAAACAGACGTTTCAGACCACTGTGTTGTGGTATAACAACAAGAAATATGGTAATGTCAAAAAATGAATGCACTGACGTATGATAAATAATTTCATTTTTATAATAAAATATTAACTTAAGAGCTCACTTGGGAAAGGCTATAGAACTGACAGCTATCGAATCCAACAACCATGCCTCTGTCACTAGCAAACACAGTCATGGGTTGTACTAGTACCAAAAACAAATCACTGAAAAAGCACCCTGGGAAATAAATATGCAAATAAGGCTGGTCATCGTACAGTGTTAAAACCAACACTCAAAAACGAGTTACTTTAACTCCATAGATATGTATGCTGAGAAAGTGTAGCAGCATCAGCTCTAATGAAGTATTAAATTATGTCTGAATTTGCAAAACCCATGGTGTTAGAACACAATCTTGGGGTGTTCATTTATCAACACTTTAAAAAGTGTGAGTTTAACCCTATTTTGGTGGGTTCATGTTTAATTACTAAGAAAGTGTTAAATGTGCTGTGTAGGAGTGCTTATTCATACTGACTATATGACAGTATAAGTCCATGTATATTACTATTTCTACGCTGTATGCAGAACACAATTAATCCTGGACTTCTCTGACATCCTGACCTCAGGGGATTAAATATGCCATTGGTATTTGAAAATCTTAAAACCTGTCTCATCGGAAAGAAGACCGTCTTCTGTTTATGTGTATGCATTGTATATTTTCTATACATTTACTCATCTACTCATCTACTCTACAGTCTTTGGGGACAGTGAATTTCTAGATGTTTATAGAGGTTTTATAGATGTTACATTATTTTTGCTGTCCCAAAAAGTATTTAATTTTTCAGTTCTGTGTATTTTTTATTGGAATTTGGGAGACAATAAGACCACGTATCTACTGTTTTGTGTAACAGACCAGGTAATGTCATTAAAAAGTTGTTATTAACAGTCTAGTAAGTCTAATAATGACGGCACAGGATATGTACAGATCTCGAATACAGCACAACAACATGCCATTATCAGAAGTATGTTTAGGAATCAAATTCCTAACAACATCATTGGCATGGCAATAACTGTCATATTTCACATATAATATCTTTACCATTATTTAATTGGATTCAGTTATCTTTGTATTAAACCTGAAACTAGTCCTTCAAAAGTGCCTCAAAATTACATGAAAACACAACAAATGAACAATTATGAACAATGATTATTTGGATGGATGGCGTATTTGTCCTGTCCAACCTGAGTTGGTGAATATAGAATAGTTGTTCTAAACCTTCCATCTGGCCTTCCAGGGTTATGGCTGCATGCCTACCCACAGAAAGCAGATGCTGACTGGCCTTGCCAGTGCCTTGCCAGGCAACCCAACTGAGCACTGCATCATGTTATCTATGGAACAATGCTCTTATATTATCCAGGATGTACTTAAGTGTGTGTGTGTGTGTGTGTGTGTGTGTGTGTGTGTGTGTGTGTGTGTGTGTGTGTGTGTGTGTGTGTGTGTGTGTGTGTGTGTGTGTGTGTGTGTGTGTGTGTGTGTGTGTGTGTTTGTGCATTTAAAAATGAGACAACAACACAGCATGGTAGCAACACAACATGACAAAGACACGGTAGCAACACAACATCGCAGCATCACATCAAAGGTGGCAGCACAAAACATGGTGCAAACATTATTAATCACAGAAATCTATTTAATTAGATATTCAATGAGGGAAGAAACCAAAAGCATAAATGCACAGAGAGAGCAGCAATATCTGAAATAGTATCGCAAGTGAGTGATTAATAAACAAAATGACATGATTTATGAACGGTTTTTAGACCATCCCATTTCAAATGGATACTGTTATAGGATGGATAACATAATTTTCAGTCCAAATGACCTTGCTGGATTAATAGTGCAGAGATGATATGAGATAGATTAGGATGAGGTTTAGTGTATGATGACTAACACGTTACAATGCAATAATCCGTGACAGGCAATCACAATCAAATGCTAAGCAGCGTCTAATTAAATATAGGCTTGATGGGTTTATTATGGCATCTGAACTGAACAATCTATAGAGTATGCGTCAAAAGTGTTGGGTCTCATGTTTTGATGCTATAGCATGAAAGCACAGCGGGATATGCAAGCCCTGGCATCGCTTGTACGCGCGTGGAGCTGTCTTTGGTGCTGAATCTCCTTCCCTCTCTCTCGCCCTCTTTCTATCTATTTGACGCTTACTCTCTCTCTCTCTCTCTCTCTCGCGCGCGCGCGCGCACGCACGCGGGCTTGCAAATTAAGCAGGTGAGATGCTCACTGCGTGCTCAACATTCTGATTGATTGCCCTTTGGAGTCGCGACGATGCCAGTGCGTCGGAACGCACCAGAAGTAACCAGCGATCCTTGATGAAAAACGTAAAGCTATTGTCCATATAAATATAAATAGCGACTTTTGTTGTTTTTGAAAAAACGTCTTTAAGATGATATTTGTGAGAAGGTCTCTACGATTTAATCACATGGCTTTTACAAAAATATATCGAGGATAGAGCTGGAAAGCCACAGGAACATTCTGAGCGGCGGCGCGCACACGTTTGGACCTATTTTCTGGAGACCACCGGCATATGCTGTAACGCAAATGGGATAAAATGCCTGCTCTGTTGGCGAAAATGAGCTTGAGAAGCGCCTCGTGGTTCTATGCATTCAGTGTCGTTGTTTTGAGTATTTGTGGATCCACACATGCAGCAAGTAAGTCAATTGCAAGTATGTTTACAGTAGACTCGCCTATTCGATATCGGTGTTTAAGGTTGCCAAATATATCTGTCACACTCTGATACTCATCCAACTCAACTTTTGGTATGATATTTGAGAGGTGTATATCATTTTCCCATAATGATTCTGGTGAGCTATTGTTTTAACACATTAGGACACATGTTATGTTAGGCTAAGAAAATGCATTTGGTGTGCTTTGAATTCATATTCAATTGTCTTGTATTCAATTGCATGGTGTCTATGTTGACTTCAAATTGACAGGTGTTAAATGCTTATTAGGCTACTCAATGTGGCTGTTTTGGAGAAGTCATAGGGCGGCGCACAATTGGCCCAGCGTCGTCCTGGTTAGGGTTTGGACTGTGTAGGCCGTCATTGTAAATACGAATGTGTTCTTAAAACTTCTTCGGGTTCGGTGTCCCGTCATTGTAAACAAGATATTGTTCTTAACTGGCTTGCCTAGTTGAATCAAGGTTCAATAAAAGTCAGATGAGGTCGGCTACTGTATCAGGTGGTTTGCGGGGACACTCCCTCTTTCCATCACCTGGTGGCAGTGTTTCACACTATTGTTCACGCACGGGATAAAATAACCATGGTCCTCTTTCAGAAAGTTGTAATGGACCATTGCTATCAGTTTTGCCTGAGTCATCCTTCAAAAGCTCTTCAACATCCTCCAATAGTCAGCTGCCTCACACCGCAAAGCTGAACAGAAGAGAGGGTAAGTATTGCCACGTTCACTGTAAGCAAAATATTGTCAGATCTCTTGAGGGATTTGGCTGTGTTGGCCTGCATTATTAGAATCAGAAGCTTAGATTCAGATTCAGAGATTCAGAGTGTTTAATAGTCACATGTACAGGGTTGCAGGTGTGATTGCAGGGTAAAGTGAAAATCTTCAGCTCCGAGCTCCAACATGCAAGGACAGTATGAAATAAAATAATGAAAATGGTCATAAAACAACAACAATAGAAATAGCACTATATACGTCATACCTCTAGCAGTGATGAATAAATACATGTCCATTGGGGTGGAGGCAGAGTAAAGACTGTTGAGAGGGTGAGGGGGGATGACCATAGGGGGAGCAGCATGACCACTGAGTGGGTGTGAGGACCAAGTGAAATAAAAACAATGACAATTATGCTAAAATGAAATACATCAATAATATACATATTAACAACTGCAACAGGGATGAATGTCATTCTTAATTGTCACACACACACACACACACACACACACACACACACACACACACACACACACACACACACACACACACACACACACACACACACACACACACACACACACACACACACGCACGCACATTTTACCCTTTCCTGCTCCAGGAGAGGGTGGCTGGGCCCCGGAGCGGTCAGACAGACAGCCTTGGCTCCAGCTGGACCTCAGGGAGAAGATGGAGATCACGGCCATCGCTACACAGGGCCGTTCAGGGAGCTCTGACTGGGTGAGCAGCTTTATGCTGCTGTTCGGTGACTCTAGCCTGGCTTGGAAGCAGTACGGACAGAGCGAAGACACTGGGGTGAGGCTCTGCCTGTCTGGCAGGTTGATGTTTATTGTCATGAGTCTTGCCCTGGAGGCAGAACTAAGAGGCTTTTCCTTCTAGAGGGGCCAGCTGTAAAGTCAAAATTGTCTATATCATATAAATTCATGAAAACTACAATGTCACCGGATTTAGGTTAAAAGTTGGGTGAAAAAAATATGAAATTCCCTTATGTTAATTACTAATTGTCATGTCCCTTCAAAAAGCATAATAAGAAAAATAATATTTGTGTAAGTCATAAGAAGTAGGGATTCATTTCAGGTCTTAACGGGATTCCTTCCTTGGCAGATATTATAAGACATTTTAAAGCTGTAAAGTAGAGATTTTGGTTAAGTACAGCAGAGAAAAGTAGAATGCGAAAATGAAATGTTTTGCTGTAATTAATGGAAGAAAATAGAAAGAAAGAAAATAAGAATGAAATAAAATGTCACACTTCTGAAAATACCAAATGTAAACTTTTGTTTACCTCATCAACCCCCAGCTATTTTCTGCTCTCTGTACTTGAACGCTCTCACCCCAGAAGCTTCGGGTGGCCGCTTGAGAGTTACACAGAGCATAAAACACAGTCTTTTGGCCTCTAGGGTACAGCGCTTCCTTTTTGCTTGACTTGAATTACTTTATTTTTGGGGGTTTGAACTTTTGAATTGATTTCTGTGGCCACTGGGCCCACCAGAGACAGAGGTCGCATTGCTTCTTCCCATGCTGAAAGGCTAAACAAATGGGCTCAGATGGGCTTAGGCCTCCACAGAAGAATCAATACAAGTCATGAAAGAGCTTTATCTTCCCCTTAAATCTCATGTTCCTCCTCGTTCTTCTCAAAAGTTGTGAGGAAGAAATAGAAAAACTGCATCTTGACACAAAAGCAAAGCCCTCAATTTGCCCTCGTTAGTATCATTGACTGTCTACTATTCCTGGATTTTTTTTCACATTACCTTTGAACGAATGATTACTTTTCATGATCTGTTACCAATTGGAAAAAAACTTTGATTTGAATGTGTTTGACCGTTCTAGTCAGTACTGTATCTATTCTCCCTCTCCTCTTCCCAGCAGACATACAGAGGGAACACAAACTCAGAGGGTGTGGTCCAACACAAGCTGGTCCATTCCATCACAGCTAGGTTCCTACGCTTCATCCCACTGGACTGGAGCACTACGGGATGGATCGGCCTCAGAGTGGAGGTCTATGGCTGTGCATACAGTGAGTGGATCATCACATCGGGCTGTCTCTAGTTAGGATCTTGTTTGTGTTAGTGATGCGCGGATCAGCTGTTTGTTCACCCGCAACCGTCCGTGATAAAGTGAAAATCGGAGGCCCGCAAAGTTTTTGACGGGCCTTTTTAGATAGGTCTATGCTTATGATTTCCGAAATTTTTGTATGTTATTTGTTACTCAACTTGTCTATAATTAGGTACAGTTAAAGTCGGAAGTTTACATACACTTAGGTTGGAGTCATTAAAACTTGTTTTTCGACCACTCCACAAATTTCTTGTTAACAAACTATAGTTTTGGCAAGTCGGTTAGGACATCTACTTTCTGCATGATTACAAGTAATTTTTCCAACAACTGTTTACAGACAGATTATTTCACTTATAATTCATTGTATCACAATTCCAGTGGGTCAGAAGTTTACATACACTAAGTTGACTGTACCTTTAAGCAGCTTGGAAAATTCCAGAAAATGATGTCATGGCTTTAGAAGCTTCTGATAGGCTAATTGACATAATTTGAGTCAAGTTGTTATTTTGAAGCAACAGAAGACATCAATCAGGAATTTAAAGCTTGGTCGCAAATTAGTCTTCCAAATGGACAATGACCCCAAGCATACTTCCAAAGTTGAGGCAAAATGGCTCAAGGACAACAAAGTCAAGGTATTGGAGTGGCCATCACAAAGTCCTGACCTCAATCCTATAGAACATTTGTGGGCAGAACTGAAAAAGCGTGTGCGAGCAAGGAGGCCTACAAACCTGACTCAGTTACATCAGCTCTGTCAGGAGGAATGGACAAAAATTCACACAACTTATTGTGGGAAGCTTGTGGAAGGCTACCCGAAACGTTTGACCTAAATTAAACTATTTAAAGGCAATGCTGCTAAATACTAATTGAGTGTATATAAACTTCTGACCCACTGGGAATGTGATGAAATAAATAAGATGAAACTAATCATTTTCTCTACTATTATTCATACATTTCACATTCTTAAAATAAAGTGGTGATCCTAACTGACCTAAGACGGGGAATGTTTAGTAGGATTAAATGTCAGAAATTGTGAAAAACTGATTTGAAATGTATTTGGCTAAGGTGTATGTAAACTTCTGAATTCAACTGTACATGTAGCTTCTCTTCTGTCATTATTTGTTGCCCTGGAAGAGTAGATAAATCCTTGCTCACCAGAATAATGTCATAAATTGATAGAATTAATGCTTTAACCAAGTTGACTAAAGTTTGTTTTCGCTTTTCCTCTTTAATCTCTGCTTCTCTCGTGCAGCAAAGACGTTTAGGGACCGGGGAAAAAATGCAATAATAAAAAATGTACAACTGGAAAGATTATTTGGCTCACGTACAGTTAAGCCCTAAAGCTTAGGTTTAGGCTATGCACTAACGCCAGACTAAATAATGAAAGAAAAACCTTAATGTAGCCCATAGATAAGAATTGCACAAGAATGATACATTTATGGATTTTTAATGCATTATTTCTCTTTATTTAAGTACTTCGTAACGACCAAACTTGTGGCAACTGAGCTGCCACCAACTTGAAGGAGACGATACATTAACTTTGCTGGAGTATTGAAACTCATCATCCTGAGATGTTTTTAAAACATTAATTTATTTAAGTGTTGTCCAACACCTTCCTAGGGTCTGGGAGCACTAACAGAAAAGGTTGAAAACTATATTTTGGTGTTTTGAATCCTGTTTAGTGCAGAATTAGATACCTTCTCTTTTGGTGCGGTTTCCTCCCTCTAAAGCTTCTAAACACCATTATAATGTTTTGAATTCTGTCGAGTGCAGAAATAGATCCCTATTTCTGACGTGTCTTAATGTTTCACTTTGTTTTAAATATTTGTCATTTTATACCATTTTGGCAGACATTGTCAGGCATAGTGTTCAAATCACCAGCAGTAGCTGTAGGTTGACCTGAAAAAATTGAGGATTCTGCTCTTGCCTCTTTTGTTGACAACCAGGTTCTTCTTCTTATTCTTTGGTATTATGGCGGTCCGCAAAGAAATGTTGTAGGTGCCTACTGCCACCCACTGTATCGGCTGTGTATCAGCCAACTAGTTGGTAGTATAAATTCATTACACTTTGTGAAAAAATTACACTACCAACTAAACCTACAACCATCAAAACCTCACCACTACTTGGCCCAATCGGATTATTTTGGTAAAATGAAATGAACAAATCATTGAAATGACTTGGGGTATTTTGACAATTTATTGAGACTGCTATGAAATGACAGAGGGGATACAGCTATGTAGGAGAAACAGATGGAAGGGAGCATGGAATTTAACCCCGGTCTTCGGTGGGGAGAGGGGTGACGTGTCTAAGCCAGCTACATTAGGCCTACAGCTATACCACAGGCTCTACACGACTTGCATTCATTTTTATTAAGTATGGTATATAGTGCATTCGGAAAGTATTTAGACCCCTTTCCGCATTTTGTTACGTTACAGCCTTATTCTAAAATTGAATAAATCGATGGTTTTCCTCATCAATCTACACACAATACCCCGTAATAACGAAACAAAAACACATTTTTACAATTTTTTCAAATATATAACAATGAAAAAATATTATATCACATTTACAGAAGTATTCAGACCCTTTATTCAGTACTTTGTTGAAGTAGCTTTGGAAGTAATTACAGCCTCGCGTCTTCTTGGGTATGACGCTACAAGCTTGGCACACCTGTATTTGGGGAGTTTCTCCCATTCTTCTCTGCAGGTCCTCTCAAGCTCTGTCAGGTTGGATGGTTGTCCTTCTGGAAGGTTCTCCCATATCCACAGAAAAACTCTGAAGCTCTTTCAGAGTGACCATTCGAGTTCTTGGTCACCTACCTGACCAAAGTCCTCCCCCGATTGGCTCAGTTTGCTCAGTTTGGCCAGGCGGCCAGCTCTAGGAAGAATATTGGTGGTTCCAAACTTCTTCTATTTAAGAAATATGGAGGCCAATGTGTTCTTGGGGAACTTCAATGCTGGATACATTTTTGGTACCTTTCCCCTGATCTCTGCCTCAACCCAATCCTGTCTCGGAGTGCTACAGACAATTCCTTCAACCTAATGGCTTGGTTTTTGCTCTGAAATGCACTGTCAACCTTATATAGACAGGTGTGGGCCTTTCCAAATCATGTCCAATCAATTGAATTTTCCACAGGTAGACTCCAATCAAGTTGTAGAAACATCTCAAGGATGATCAATGGAAACAGGATGCACCTGAGCTACATTTGGAGTCCCATAGCAAAGGGTCTGAATACTTTTGTAAATAAGGTTCTGTTTTTTATTTGTAATACATTTGCAAATATTTCTAAAAACCTGTTATCGCTTTGTCATTATGGGGTAGATTGATGAGGATTATATATATTTTTTCCAGTTTAGAAAAAGGCTGTCAAGTAACAGATGGGATCTGTTGGGAGGGATCTGAATACTTTACGAATGCATTGTATGTTGGTTGTTTTTGTTGTTGTTGTCAATTTCAATTCACCCCAGAATAGTTTTACAGTGTGGCTGTGTGGCTGAGCAGGTAACATTCAAATGAAATGTACTATGTTGTTGCCCCTCCCCCTGTTTCTAATCTGTCCAAATAAACCGTTGGAAAGATAAATGTGGAATTCCACTCAAAAAAAATACCAATAGGCCCTTATCATCAATCAATAAACCATTGATTGTATGAGAAACACAGTTTTTGTGTTTTTATGCTGCCTTTTACATGCACTGAAACCCCCAAAAGTGTTGTTTTCACAACAGTCTTAAAAGAAAAACACCAATATTCAAGTTGAAGAAGCACTTTGGGTGTTTCAGACTATTTTGTTTCTGTATTAGAACACATTCTGTGTATTAAAACGCTCACATTGGGTTTACATTCAAATACCCCCCAAACACCAGATCTCAGATTAGGTGCACTACTTTTAATGGTTATTTTTAGTGCAACTGCCCTTCATCCATACAATATGTGTGTGTGTGCGTCTGATTATACACTAATGTATTATAAAGCGTTAGCACAAATTTTAACATTATGCTAATATTCACTATATGGGTAATCTGACTGTGCTTTCTTCATGTTTATCTTCATCCACTATTGGTTGACAGAGTCAGATGTGGCAAACTTCAACGGCAGGAGTGCTCTGTTGTACCGGTTTAACCAGAAGTCCCAGAGAACGGTGAAGGATGTGATCTCCCTCAGGTTTAAGAGCTACGGGGCAGATGGGGTGCTGGTGCACGGGGAGGGACACAGAGGAGACTACCTGACACTGGAGCTGCACCACGGGACCCTGGCTCTGCACCTCAACCTGGGTAAGCATAGGCCAACGGTCTCATACAACTACTATAAGGGAATGGTGTTATCATTATGACAAAATCAAATATACAGTAAAAGATGCGGATTCTGAAAACTCCTCATTCAACCTACTGTATCTGTGTTGTACTCTTCTTCCCTCCTCCTCCTCTCCCTCTTCCCTCTCTCCAGATGACGCTAAGCTCTACCCCAGCAGTGGGAATGTATCAGTGGGCTTGGGCAGTCTCCTGGATGACCAGCTCTGGCATTACGTCCTAGTTAAACGCTCCAACAAGCAGGTCAACCTCACTGTGGACGGGCACACACGTCAACTCAGCACTACAGGTGTGGAAGACTCACTGGAGGTGGACTATGAGGTGCGTCATCACTCATTAATGTACTGTATTTCATTAGAGCCACTGCAAATTATGCGGCATAATTCATTATGCGCCATCAATCATTCATTCATCCATACATTACTGAATGATATATATTTAAATGTTGTTGTTTTTTGTGGTGTAATCCATCAGTAATGTTTTGTTATGAATCCCATTCTCTTTGTGTCTCAAAGCTCAGCTTTGGAGGAATTCCTATACCCGGTAAACCAGGAAGCTTCCTTAGGAAGAACTTCAATGGCTGCATAGAGAACCTCTACTATAATGGAGTCAGCATTATCAACCTGGCCAAGCGACGCAAGCTCCAGATCCACAGTGTGGTAGGGATCTATACTATACATAAAGCATACTGAATGTACACTGGTCTAGCATACTGTATGTACCCCAGATCCACAGTGTGGTAGGGATCTATACTATACATAAAGCATACTGAATGTACACTGGTCTAGCATACTGTATGTACCCCAGATCAACAGTGTGGTAGGGATCTATACTAAATATAAAGCATACTGAATGTACACTGGTCTAGCATACTGTATGTACCCCAGATCCACAGTGTGGTAGGGATCTATACTATACATAAAGTATACTGAATGTACACTGGTCTAGCATACTGTATGTACATCCACAGTGTGGTAGGGATCTATACTGATACTGAATGTACACTGGTCTAGCATACTGTATGTACCCCAGATCCACAGTGTGGTAGGGATCTATACTATACATAAATCATACTGAATGTACACTGGTCTAGCATACTGTATGTACCCCAGATCCACAGTGTGGTAGGGATCTATACTATACATAAAGTATACTGAATGTACACTGGTCTAGCATACTGTATGTACCCCAGATCCACAGTGTGGTAGGGATCTATACTATACATAAAGCATACTGTATGTACCCCATGAAAAAAAAAACTACAGAAATCAGAATGTTTCAGATTAAAATAACGTACTGAACAATATGTGTTATTAAATGTACTAACTGTGAGCTTCTGCTGCTCTGTACTATAATTGTGCATATTCTAGTTTCTACTTTCATCCTTTGCCTATATTTTAACAGTATTGCAAACGTTTTTGGTTCCTAATGTTAAAAAAAAAGCTGTCTGCGTCATGAGATTTTTATGATGCTTTATTATAAATAACTAAACAATTGGGGACTTATTTTTTAATATTCAGTATTGTAGTCAGTTTCAATTAAGAAATTACCAATGATCCATGTTTAAGATTAAATAATTGATTACCAATTCTTATAAACAAGGCTAACCCTCTACTGCCCATAATTCCTAAATATATGCCTAAATAACATACCCAAAATAAAAACAATTCCTGAACTATGTGGACTGCAGGCATAAATGTGGTACCTACAGAGAGCAAGCATCTGTGAGACTGCAACTGTAGTGTCAAGACATTATGTGGTTCATTCCTGAGTAAGTTCCACACGAGACAAACCATAGCAGAACATACTCTGAAACAGTATTTTGCCCGTCCCCGGGCAGGCTTGGGTAGAACAGGTTAAGGCATTTGCCCTTGTGTTTGTTCCCTGTAAACAAAACTCAGAGATTATTACCCTGCACCAAGAGCCCAGCATCAAGCCTTCTTGTTTATAATGTCTTTAAAATTACATTTTCTAGCTAACTGGTTTTCATTTGAAAGGGTGGCAAGGCTGTTCAACCTGCCTTGGCACATTGCAGATCTTAGATTGTTCTTTGGAAGTTTCAGCTTACTGAAGGCACGTTCACCTCCAGCTACTGTTGCAGGCATTGTACAGAAGATTTGCAGTGCAACGCATATCTCTCAAAAAAAATGCAACTTGTGGATGGCATGTAGGAGCTCTACAGGAGAAAGTGGCACCGTATATCATCTTTAGACCGCACCTCATTTTCAAATCCATCTGTGAGATCTTTGTGGAGTACTTGTTTCACAATTTGTGGCAAGATACACACACATTTGGGTTTGGTGAAATCTCCTTGCGTATAGCTGCAATCGCGTGGAACCGCAAGCACTGTGTTGCGAAATCCAGTGTCTGACTTCTGTTCATTTTCCTTTGTCATCTTCAGTATCGCCAGAGAAACATTTTATTTGTTTTCTGTCGGCTCCTCTGTTAGCTGTGAAACTGAGCAGTTCCGCCCCGTTCATTTGCCACCGTGGTGGCTTCTGCCAAAAGAGCGTCACCATTGATTATGCAGAGCCTGTATTTCTTCCTGTAGTGCCTTAATGTGAGCTGCTTCAGTGTCCACTGAAATATTTCCTGACTGCAGAATTAGGCTTCTATACTCAATACACTGCAAAACTCTTACCCAGAAAGTGAGCAGGAAGATTGCCTTGAAAGACATTAAGTAGCTTTTCAGACCTTTTGCCTCAGATTTGGCTTCTTGTTTGTCAGGCTGCAGCTAGCAAGAAGCATGTCTAGGGCCTTGATGATAGACAGTAAATGAGTTGCCACTGGTCGGACCGCAGCAATACACGCACTCCATCGTGTGTCTGAAAGGCGGTTAAGACAGCAGCCAGTATTTTCTTTGAGAATGGCCCATCGCTCTGGGCTGGAATTGAACAGATTGTACAGACGATTCACACAGACAAAATAAGGTTGATACTCCTGGGCACGGCTGAGCTACATGTACACCCACAAGAATAAGAGTATGGGAGGCACACGGTGAGTATGTGGCCAGTGGATTATTTTGCTGTGTGTGTGCCTGAACTCCCTTCACTTTCCCTGACATATTTGTACCATTTATCATAGCCTTGACCACGGCAATCTGCTATGTCAATACCATGCCCTTCCAATGCACTCAAATCACTTCGGAAATTTCACTGCCTGTCTTTCTAGCAAAGTCTTTAAATTCAAGAAAACGTTCAATTAATTCCCAGTCACCTGTTTCCTAAACTTTATCTTTGTGTACATATCTCATCAAGAATACATTTAGCTCAGTATGGGAAATGTCTGGAGTTGCATCACATACAACCGAGTAATAGATTACATCTTCTCTTTCATAAAGTACTGTTTTCAAAAACCCTTTGACCACATATTCCTATGAACTCGTTGTGGCTCTCAGATCTGAGGTAATAAGACTGTCGTGCTCCTTTCCTTTTGTCCGTGACTTTCTGTAAGTGCTCACGTAATAGCGGGTCATAATTTGACGACAGTTCAAGGAAGCCTAGGTAATGTCCATGATGCACATCATCAAGATCGAGTGATTTCCGTCCGAATGGTAGATTCCTAGATGCGATGTACAGTGTCATCCAAAATCCTTTCTAGAAGTGCTCTGTTTTTATACATTTCGGACTGGATTTGTTTCTGCAGCTGACTGTCTATACCTGTAGCTGTTGTTACGGTATGCTGGATATTTTTTCATTTCCAGTAACAGTTCTTGTGAGACACCATCCTCATGCTCTGGTAGTGTGTCATACATTCTCTGCCATTTCACTGATGATATCGTATAGCCATCCTTACTACTCAGAGAACTGGGTGAAGGTTTACTTTGCTCGTGAGAAAAAAAGAACACATGGAATGCAATATAATGCCTTTACACTCTTACTATAAATAAGCCAGTCTCTCTGCAACTTTTCTCTTCTGCTTGCTGACTTACTGTAAATAGTTGGGGAATGGCTTGCCTTCTGAGTCTGGGTGCATGCTTTTATACAGTTCTGTCTCCTCACCACATCAGCTGGCTAGTCTGCGAACAGTAGCTTCCCTTTCCAAACCTCATCTTCCACACTTCGAATCTGTCCATTCTCTTCCTTTCCCTTATTACTTGCTTGTTCAGTCTCTTCTGTCACTCCTTTACTGGCACAGCTGCTACTCCTTAACTCCTCTTCATCCCCCCTGCTCTCCTCTGCATCAGAGTCTGTCTGACAGCTTTCTGCTGACCTGGGGCTCTCTAGGCACTAGGAAATGAGTAAGCAAAGGGAAGTTTAGGTTTAATGTTCACTCCTACAAAGGTTACCATACTAGAAATCTACTACAAAATGAAAAAACGTTTTAATAGTATACAGTTGAAGTCGGAAGTTTACATACACTTAGGTTGACTGTGCCTTTAAACAGCTTGGGAAATTCCAGTTGGTCATAAGTTGACATACACTAAGTTGACTGTCCCTTTAAACAGCTTAGAAATTCCAGAAAATGATGTCATGGCTTTGGAAGCTTCTGATAGGCTATTGACATCATTTGAGTCAATTGGAAGTGTACCTGTGGATGTATTTCAAGGCCGACATTCAAACGTAGTGCCTCTTTGCTTGACATCATGGGAAAAATCAAAAGAAATCAGCCAAGACTTCAGAAAATAAAATTGTAGACCTCCACAAGTCTGGTTCAAGTCTGGTTCATCAAATGCCTGAAGGTACCACGTTCATCTGTACAAACAACAGTACGCAAGTATAAACACCATGGGACCACGCAGCCATCATACCCCTCAGGAAGGAGACGCGTTCTGTCTCCTTGAGATGAACGTACTTTGGTGCGAAAAGTGCAAATCAATCCCAGAACAACAGCAAAGGACCTTGTGAAGATGCTGGAGGAAACAGGTACAAAAGTATCTATATTCACAGTAAAACAAGTCCTATATCGAAGTAACCTGAAAGACCGCTCAGCAAGGAAGAAGCCACTGCTCCAAAACCGCCATAAAAAAGCCAGACTACGGTTTGCAACTGAAAATGGGGACAAAGATTGTACTTTTTGAAGAAATGTCCTCTGGTCTGAGGAAACGAAAAATAGAACTGTATGGCTATAATGACCATCGTTATGTTTGGAGGAAAAAGGGGGAGGCTTGCAAGCCGAAGAACACAATCCCAACCGTGAAGCACGGGGGTGGCAGCATCATGTTGTGGAGGTGCTTTGCTGCAGAAGGTACTGGTGCACTTCACAAAATAGATGGCATCATGAGGTAGGAACATTATGTGGACAATTATGTGGACATATTGAAGCAACATCTCAAGACATCAATCAGGAATTTAAAGCTTGAGTCTTCCAAATGGACAATGACCCCAAGCATACTTCCAAAGTTGTGGCAAAATGGCTCAAGGACAACAAAGCCAAGGTATTGGAGTGGCCATCACAAAGCCCTGACCTCAATCCTATAGAACATTTGTGGGCAGAACTGAAAAAGCGTGTGCGAGCAAGGAGGCCTACAAACCTGACTCAGTTACACCAGCTCTAATAAGTTGGGCCTAAATTGACCCAACTTATTGTGGGAAGCTTGTGGAAGGCTACCCGAAACGTTTCACCCAAGATAAACAATGTAAAGGCAATGCTACCAAATACTAATTGAGTGCATGTAAACTTCTGACCCACTGGAAATGTGATGAAAGAAATAAAAGTTGAAATAGATCATTCGCTCTACTATTATACTGACATTTCACATTCCTAAAATAAAGTGGTGATCCTAACTGACCTAAGACAGGGAATTTTATATGAAATTAAATTGCAGGAATTGTGAAAAACTGAGTTTAAATGTATTTTGCTAAGGTGTATGTAAACTTCTGACTTCAACTATACATATCAAATAGAATTCGTATTTAAGTGTGTCTAAGTCATCATGTGCCTAACTTTACAATAAAAAAAAATGTGTCTAGTTATGCTGCTGCTGCTATAAAACAACTGCCTCACCTCCAAGGTCCACTATTTCAACTTCATGTGGTAGACACATGTTGGGATCTTTGTCTACGGCAGTAGTAGTACTAGAATCTAACAGTATGGATAGGTCGACTACATTTTAGGTTTTAATTTTAGTCTTATTAGCTATCCAATATCACACAAATGTTGTGGAATAATAGCTAATAGCTAAATAATAGCTAATTAGCTAGCCATAGCTGGTAGTGGTAGCTCATCATTATCATGTTAATACTGTAATTACTGCTCTGACCGAGCCGAGTGAGTCAACGGTGGGCAGTTCCCTGCAGCTAGCAAGCTATCAAGCTAGCTATATTGGCAAGCTCGGCTACTCAGTTCGGCAGGCCGTCTACACTGACTTACCACTCAAATCCTTCTCCTCTTTTTTTCTGTGAAAAAACGTAGTGAGTCATTTTTTCATTAAATGTTGCTTAATCCATCTCCATTTCCTTTCTTTCCTTTTCTGGAAACCCGATTTTGTTTTTGAGGGGGACATAGTGGTTATCTCTCGTGACTGCTTAGGCTACATGCTTGAGCAACTGTCAGATCAGAGGTATTGTTTCTTCACCTCGTGGAGAATGGACCAAACCATGTACATTATGGGGGGGGTTGCCTGACCTGATTATGGTTATACGTTTTCATTTTCATCACAGATTCTTTTGTCTAACATTTTTAAAATTATTAACAAATAATTTTCTAAACATTTAGGGGCCCTTACCAGGCTAGGGCCCCATGAATCATCGATGCCCCCCTTAACGTCGCCCTTGTATATACATACTACACTCCAACTGAATAAACTCCAATAAGAATGACTATTAAAAATTAAAGTCATTCTATACGTTATGCCTAAATGACCCAGTATGGATGAATGTGGTGTGTTTTGCATTAAAAACCAGGTGATTCGAGCCCTGAATGCAGTTTGAAAGCTGTGCTATATCAGACCGTATACCATAGGTATGACAAAAATATATATTTTTACTGGTCTAATTGCGTTGGTATCCAGTTCATAATGGCAATAAGGCCCCGCGGGGTTTGTGATATATAGGCAATATACCACGCAGTGGTAGGCGTGCATGGCCACGCAGTCAAATCAAATCAAATGTATTTGTCACATACACATGGTTAGCAGATGTTAATGCGAGTGTAGCGAAATGCTTGTGCTTGTAGTTCCGACAATGCAGTAATAGCCAACGAGTAATCTAACCTAACAATTCCAAAACTACTACCTTATACACACAAGTGTAAAGGGATAAAGAATATGTACATAACGATATATGAATGAGTGATGGTACAGAACGGCATAGGCGAGATGGAGTAGATGGTATAGAGTACAGTATATACATATGAGATGAGTAATGTAGGGTATGTAAACAAAGTGGCATAGCTTAAAGTGGCTAGTGATACATGTATTACATAAAGATGCGGTAGATGATATAGAGTACAGTATATACATATACATATGACATGAGTAATGTAGGGTATGTAAACATTATATTAAGTAGCATTATTTAAAGTGACTAGTGATATAGTTTTACAATTTCCATCAATTTCCATTATTAAAATGGCTGGAGTTGAGTCAGTGTGTTGGCAGCAGCCACTCAATGTTAGTGGTGGCTGTTTAACAGTCTGATGGCCTTGAGATAGAAGCTGTTTTTCAGTCTCTCTGTCCCTGCTTTGATGCACCTGTACTGACCTCGCCTTATGGATGATAGCGGGGTGAACAGGCAGTGGCTCGGGTGTTTGTTGTCCTAGATGATCTTTATGGCCTTCCTGTGACATCGGGTGGTGTAGGTGTCCTGGAGGGCAGGTAGTTTGCCCCCGGTGATGCGTTGTGCAGACCTCACTACCCTCTGGAGAGCCTTACGGTTGTGGGCGGAGCAGTTGCCCTACCAGTTGCCGTACTCTCGATTGTGCATCTGTAGAAGTTTGTAAGTGTTTTCAGGTGACAAGCCGAATTTCTTCAGCCTCCTGAGGTTGAAGAGGCGCTGCTGCGCCTTCTCGACGACGCTGTCTGTGTGGGTGGACCAATTCAGTTTTTCCGTGATGTGTACGACGAGGAACTTAAAACTTACAGTCATGGGTGAACAGGGAGTACAGGAGAGGGCTGAGAACGCACCCTTGTGGGGCCCGAGTGTTGAGGATCAGCGGGGTGGAGATGTTGTTTCCTGCCCTCACCACCCGGGGGCGTCCCGTCAGAAAGTCCAGGACCCAGTTGCACAGGTCGTGGTCGAGACCCAGGGTCTCGAGCTTAATGACGAGTTTGGAGGGTACCGTGGTGTTAAATGCTGAGCTGTAGTCGATGAACAGCATTCTTACATAGGTATTCCTCTTGTCCAGATGGGTTAGGGCAGTGTGCAGTGTATCAAGGGACCCCGCTTTGTGTCGTGCATAAAAACAGCCCTTAGCTGCGGTATATTGGTCATATACCACACCTCCTTGGGCCTTATTGCTTAATCATGAATTTGTTTTGTGTCATGAAGGTTCACACCTCTCAAAATACATTTTCAAAACTACAATGCTGGAAGATGATGCATATATAACATTAAATGGTGGTTAGGAAGAGGCAAAGTAGGTACAGTTTTCCCAGTCCATTACAGAACGCCTCTGCTCTGTCTATTTTAATGTAATTTTGTACAGCTCTCTCTAGAACCCTTTGGTGACCAATTACAGGCAGGCGCTGAGCCATGGACACCCACTCCCTCCCAGCCTACGGTGAGCTCTGTCTGTGGAGGTAATGTGTATGTCCCAAATGGCACCCTATTCCCTATATAGTGGTATACAAAAGTAGTGCACTATATCTGGAATAGGGTGTCATTTGAGACACACCCAATGTGAATATATGGTAGATGGACATGTTGAGGAGGCGGCATTAATGAGAAATGAAAGGAAGCCACTATTGTCATTATTTTCAGCCCAAATGGGCATCTGTGCAGAAGGCGTACCTGGTAAATTGCATAGTTGCCATGGCAAATGTTCAGGTATTAGATCAAACAGAAAGTGCTAAAATGTTCTGTTTGATCTAATACAATACTTGCCCATTGTTTGGCCCTCTTTGTCATTCAGCTGAACCCATTGCCGTCCATGTGAACTGTGGAAGCCAATGAAAGAGACTGTAAAAGGTATTTGAGATGCTGCCTGGCAGATAGTCTGTAATATGTTAGGCGACAGTTTCAGATTTGTATTTGTATTTGTATTTATTATGGTTCCCCATTAGCTGCTGCCAGGGCAAGTAGTGATGAAGTCAATCTCTCCTCTACTTTGAGCCAGGAGAGATTGACATGCATGTTATTAATGTTTGCTCTCCATGTACATCCAAGGGCCAGCCGTGCTGCCCTGTTCTGAGCCAATTGCAATTTTCCTAAGTTCCTCTTTGTGGCACCTGACCCCACGACTGAACAGTAGTCCAGGTGCGACAAAAGTAGAGCTTGTAAGGACCTGCCATGTTGATAGTGCTGTTAAGAAGGTAGAGCAGCGCTTTATTATGGACAGACTTCTCCCCATCTTAGCTACTGTTGTATCAATATGTTTTGACCATGACAGTACAATCCAGGGTTACTAAAAGCAGTTTAGTCACCTCAACTTGCTCAATTTCCACATGATTTATTGCAATATTTAGTTGAGGTTCAGGGTTTAGTGAATTATTTGTAACTAACTTATTCCTTGCCACCCATTCTGAAGCTAACTGAATCTCTTTGTTAAGTGTTGCAGTCATTTCAGTTGCCGTTAGTAGCTGACGTGTATAGTGTTGAGTCATCCGCATAGACACACTGGCTTTACTCAAAGCCATTAGTAAAGATTGAAAAAGGTAAGGGGCCTAGAAAGCTGCTCTGGGGAATAACCGATTCTACCTGGATTGTGTTGGAGAGGCTTCCATTAAAGAATATCGCCTGTGTTCTGCTAGACAGGTAACTCTTTATCCACAATATAGCGGGGGGGTGTAAAGCCATAACACATACGTTTTACCAGCAGCAGACTATGATCGATAATATCAAAAGCTGCACTGAAGTCTTACATAACAGCCCCCTCAATCTTTTTTATCATCAACTTCTCTCAGCCAATCATCAAGTAATTTGTGTAAGTGCTGTGCTTGCTGAGTGTCCTTCCCTATAAGCGTGCTGAAAGTCTATTGTCAATTTGTTCACTGTAAAATAGCATTGTATCTGGTCAAACACATTTTTTTTCCTAAAACTTTATAAAGGGTTGGTAACAGGCTATTTGAGCCAGTGAAGGGGGCTTTACTATTCTTAGGTAGCGGAATGACTTTGGCTTCCCTCCAGGCCTGCGGGCACAAACTTTCTAGTAAGCTTAAATTGAAGATATGGAAAATAGGAGTGGCAATATTGTCCACTGTTATCTTTCAGTTATTTTACATCCAAGTTGTCAGACACCGGTGGCTTGTCATTGTTGATAGAGAACAATCTTTTTTTTTTCCTCTTCCACACTCACTTTATGGAATTGAAAATTACAATTCTTGTCTTTCAATTTGTAGTACGTTTGCCAATCGGTTGTGCAGCCAGACTTATTTGCCATTCCTTTTGCCTCATCCCTCTCAACCATACAATTTTTCAATGTATTAATCCACTGGAATTTAACAGTTGTTACAGTCATTTTGTTAATGGGTGTATATGCTTATTAGTAACTGGGATAAGTTATAAATGTTTCAAGTGCAGACAGACTGCCCAGCGCCGGAGTTCTGTTCTCCTCTGTGGCAGGCAGCAGGATCGATGATGTATTCACAGCTAAGCTGAGCACGTGTATCGGA
This sequence comes from Oncorhynchus keta, assembly GCF_023373465.1. Taxonomy (NCBI): domain Eukaryota; kingdom Metazoa; phylum Chordata; class Actinopteri; order Salmoniformes; family Salmonidae; genus Oncorhynchus; species Oncorhynchus keta. Next base: position 52,992,555 of record NC_068450.1, read on the forward strand.
CAAATACTGAACTCTGTATTCACTCTCAATGCTCCTTCACTCTCCCTGGGACAGGAAAGCTGAATTAGTGATAACATTTGACATTTCCATGACCTTTCCACTCAGATGACCATGAATAACATTGCATCTGCTAGTGTGTGTATGTGTGTGTGTGTGTGTGTGTGTGTGTGTGTGTGTGTGTGTGTGTGTGTGTGTGTGTGTGTGTCGTACAGTATGTCAGTCACGCATGCAACATTCATTCTGTATGTGTCACAGGAAAGGACCTCTGACTCAAAGGACTCCAGAACAGACACACAAAAGGAATGACTTCCTGTACTGTGTACAATTTCCGTCTCTTTGAACAGTTGCTAATCAGCACGTCTCAATAGAAGAGAGTAGTAGGCTACCACTGAATGTGTATAGCATTGATTCCTACTTAGCCTTTCCTCTGTTCCCCAGGGCAACGTGACCTTCTCATGCTCTGAGCCCCAGCCTCAGATGGTGTCCGCCACCTTCCTGTCCTCCAGCGGTAGCTACCTGTCTCTACCCCTGGGTCCTCTTGGGGTGTGGGGGCTGGACGTACACTTCCACTTCAGGACCTGGAACCAGGAAGGACTTCTGTTCTCCACCGGCCTGGCACAGGGATCACAGCACCTGGTGTTGCAAATCAGCGGAGGTCAACTGCACCTAATGGTCCATGGAGCTGCTGAGCAGAACACCAACATTTCCATAGGTTAGCAGCTAGCTAGCTAGGAAAAAGCCACCTAATGGCATGTCACATTGACTTTGGGGTCGCTAATGTTTGCTACGTTTGCAGGTAACAATGAACTGGCAGCATTATGGGACTGCAGTAAACGTAGCCTAACCCATGCTTTGTTTTTCTGTGTTCTGTTTTACTAGAAGTCGGTGTCACTGATGGCCTGTGGCATTCTGTTAGTCTGAGCTACAGAGATCGGATGGTTTCCCTGGTCTTGGACAATGAGCCAACATCTACCGTGGACGTACAAAGTCATGCAGACTCAGGCAATAGTGTATTTTTTGGAGGTAAGACGGCAGTCTTTTAGCTATTGCTTATTGTTGGTGGAAAATTGGTAATGACTGTGTCTTAAATTATGCTTGAATTGTTTAAGTGTGTGTTTTAATTGGATCATTGTTTCATCAAAATGTGTTTGATGACTATTCCTGGAATGATTTAGCAATACAAATATTGTCATGATTTCCAACAGGTTGTCCCCAATACAGTGGTGACTGTAAGAACCCTACTGTGGCCTTCCAAGGGTGCATGCGTCAGATCTTCCTAAACAACCAACTTATGGATCTACCCCATGTGCAGCAAGGGCTTTTGGGTAATTACAGCAAGCTTCAGTTCGACATCTGTGGGATCCGCAACAGGTATGCTCACAAAATCTCAACAATTCATGTTTTTATATCTTGTATTTAGGCTACAGTATGTCATCTGTGACACTGTTCTATGCAATATACGTGAAAGTATCTCTGTGTCTGTCTCTTCAATCTATCAGTATAACATGTGTATGACCTGAGATCAGATGGAAGGACTCCCATTACAACAGAGAGCATTTTGCTTGCTGGATCCTAAATGGCACCAAAAGTAGTGTACTATATAGGGAATAGTGAGCCATTTGAGATGCATCCCCCTGGACTGTATGCCTGTACTGTCACACTGCCAAAGCCAGAAACATCCTCTGAATAATTTGTTCCCATCCCTCTAAGGCAGCTGTGTGTGTGTGTGTGTGTGTGTGTGTGTGTGTGTGTGTGTGTGTGTGTGTGTGTGTGTGTGTGTGTGTGTGCGTGTGTGTGTGTGTGTGTGTGTGTGTGTGTGTGTGTGTGTGTGTGTGTGTGTGTGTGTGTGTGTGTGTGTGTGTGTGTGTGTGTGTGTGTGTGTGTGTGTGTGTGTGTGTGTGTGTGTGTGTGTGTGTGTGTGTGTGTGTGTGTGTGTGTGTGTGTGTGTGTGTGTGTGCGCGTGCGTGCGTGCGTGCGTGCGTGTGTGTCTCTCCCATCCCTCCCTGGGCATATATCCCTGCCAGTATTGATTTGCCTGTGTGCCAGCTCTGACTATTAGACTGAGTGAGAAATATGTTGTGGCTGTGCCAGAGCAGGCAGCAGTGATTAGGTTGACGCGCTCCAGGAGTCACACTCTGTTTCCTCCCTAAGCCTGCTCTATGGAGGGGTGGAGTGATGGAGGGAACTGGCAGAGGAGACAGCACAGACAGTGGCTATATCGAGGGTTATAGACAGTGGATATGCAAGGACACAACACTATGATAGAGGAACTGCCTTATATATATCTCTTTTATCTTCTATTAATGGCTTTTCATGTTACTGTATGCAGCTCTGCAGTCATGAGTTATGTTCGGAGTGTGAACATGTCTCTCTCTCTCCATAGATGTCTGCCTAATTTTTGTGAGCATGACGGACGATGCACCCAATCATGGGATACTTTCTACTGTGACTGCTCAGGGACAGGCTACACTGGAGAAACCTGTCACAACTGTAAGTCAAACTGTCACAACTGCGGCCCAAATGTAATGCCCATGATAAATTTGGGCTGACTTTGGATATCCTATGGGGCTAGTTAGAGACAATCGGTAAAATACACAAGCTACATGGGACAATGTGTTAAAATTCCAATAGCTCCAAATTTCAAATGCTTAAACACCTCAAACCAACAATACATTTTAGTATTTTCCTATACAAATATTGAAAGTATTTACTGAGAACTAAAAGGTGTGTCATGTGAAAATATTGTCTCATTTACATTGTGTAATTTATTGATGGTCTCTAACTAGCCACAGTGATAGGCTATCCAAAGTCAAACCAATTTTGCCATGGTCGCACACCAGCTGGCTAAAGCTAATTGGCTAAATTATTTGGTTAACTCTTCCCACTGGTGAAGACACACAAGAGACACCCACATCAAACTACACCCCAAAACCACATCACGTTTGAATTCAGTCATAGCATTTCTTAATGAACCAATTCTAAAACCAGGCCAAATCAAGAAGTGCAGTCGCCTTTTAAACTGGCTCCTTCATGATAGTGAACATCTTCACCTGTGAAAATATACAGTACAAATACACTCAGTGGACAGTTTACTAGGAACACCACCCTGTTCGAGAAAATGGTTTGTTCCTACCGACAGTGAGTCACGTTGCCGTGGCTTGCTATATAAAGCAGGCAGACAGGCTTCGAGGCATTCGGTTACTGACCGAAGCGATTTTGAGCATGGTATGAGCGTCGGTGACAGGTGTGCCGATTCCAGTATCTCAGAAATGACCGACCTCCTGGGCTTGTCACAAACGACACAAACGACAAACGAATGTCTAGGGTTTATCGAGAACGGTGCGATAAATAAAAAACATCCAGTCAGCGGCAGTCCTGTGGGCATAAACAGCTCATTGATGAGAGGTCGAAGGAAAATGGCAAGAGTCATGCAAGCTAACAGGCGGGCCACAAACAGGAAAATAACGTCACAGTACAACAGTGGTGTGCAGAATGGCATCTCGGAATGCACAACTTGTCGGTCCTCGGTCCTTGTCATGGATGGGCTATATGCAGCAGAAGACCACACGAAGTTCCACTCTTATCAGCGAAAAACAAAAAGAAGAGGCTCCAGTGGTCACGCGATCACCAACACTGGACAACTGAGGGGTGTGAAAACATTGCCTGGTACGACGAATCCCAGTTCCTGTTGCGTCATGCTGATGGCAGAGTCTGAATTTGGTGTAAGCAGCATGAGTCCATGGCCCATCCTGCCTGGTGTCCACCCGGTACAGGCTGGTGGGGTATTGGTGTGGGAAATGTTATCCTGGCACATGTTAGGTCCCTTGATACCAATTGAGCAACGTTTCCATGCATAAAGAATTCAGGCTGTTCTGGAGGCAAGAGGGGTCCGACCCGGGTGTACCGGCACTAGACGGGCCCCTGAGTGTATATTATGTTTAATATACTGTATAGAGTGACTAAAGTTACATTAGTGTTTCCACTATTTCCCGTCACTGAACTCTCATTGATATTCCCATCAGGGTGTCATAAATTGTGAAGGGGAGGGAACTTTACTGACTGCTGAAATATAAAAGCTGCCGTGGCTTTCTACTTCACACCAATACCGTTCACACATTTTGCATGTGACAAGAAAATGTAATTGAGCTAGTGCTCTTGGCATACTGCAACACACGTATGGGCTATTGATATAAGTACTCATCTTGCTTCCCACAGCTATTTATGAAGCGTCATGTGAGGCACACAGACAAATGGGGAGTACGTCTGGCTACTTCTACATTGATCCAGATGGGAGTGGTCCTCTAAAGGCAGCACTGGTCTACTGCAACATGACTGGTGAGCTCATGGCTTGGCATAGCCTGGTTAAACCAGACTGAATTTTAGTGAAGCAATGGTGAGCACAGCGTTTGGTAACCGGGCTAGGCCGGGGAAGCTGCTGGTGCAGTTTTGGATATTCTCAATGAGATAATATGAGGCTAATGCGATTAAGTGTGTCCACCACTTTACACATCTTTGTTTATCTCTGGTGTACTTTTCATACAGTTGACTAACCTGAATTAAATTAATCATTAGAAATGTGAAGGACACCTATCCTGGAAAACAAAATTACATTCTAGTAGTCTTTCTCATGCTAATATGATAATCTGGATTATCCACTGTGCTGTTAACCAGATAATCCTGTATATAAATTAAAATGCCTGCTCTGTCTTCCCTATAGAGAACAAGGTATGGACAGTGGTGGGCCACAACAACAGGGGGTCTGTGAATGTGACTGGAGCCACAACAAAGAAGCCGCATGTGATGCGGTTCAACTACACTGTCTCCCTGGAGCAGCTCCGCACTCTGATTGGACGGTCTGAGCACTGTCAACAGGAAGTGGTCTACAGCTGCAGGAAGTCCCGTCTCTTCAATACTTGGGGTGAGTCTTATTGGAAGCCTGATAAGTGCAAACAGTATACAGAGAGCTCAAGTTGAATTCAAATTACATAATGGATTTCTGCCCCCCCCCCCAAAAAATAATATTCAGTGAGTTCAAAGTATTTCCGAACCCTCTGTTCCCTTTGATTCCAACTCCAGCCTCACTGACTTCTTCGCCTGTCTCGCCTGGGGATTTTTTGTTTCTCGTATGAAATATTGATGCGGACGGTCTTGTTTTAGATACAGGCAAGACAATATGTCAAGACAAGGTACTTCACCAACTTCAGTGGAATTGCCGACAAAATCAATTAGTCTCCCTTGGCAGACGTTTGCCTCCCACAATGTGCGCAGGGTCGGGTTTACAAGACTAAAAATCAATCATGTGTTTTCTATGATGGCAGAAGGTAAACCTCTGTGTGTGTAGTAGGTGAACATGTCCCATGGGCCAAGCAGACCACATTGGCCAGACAAAGAGTATAGTTGATGATGTAGTAAATCTTTTTTTCATTTTCGGTAGAGATTGCATGACGGAAATAAATGTGCATTGGTTGTAGACGGGAGGCCCCTGTCGTGGTGGCTGGACGGGAGTGGAGAGAAACAGACCTACTGGGGAGGCTCTGTACCTGGGGTCCAACAGTGCTCCTGCAGCCTGGAGGAGAACTGCATCGACATGAACTACTTCTGCAACTGTGATGCAGACACTCACTTGTGGTACAGTGGATGCCAATGTGTTTTATGACCTGCATTAACAACATGCATGTGTTTTTACCAATCAGTCTTTCCTTCTATAAATATAAGTAAGTAATAAGTATAATTTCTTAGAGCTTTGAGTGCATCTTTAACTTGAGTAAACTGAGGTCATGTCTAAAATGATCTCGACTTTTTCCAACAGGGTAAACGACACAGGATTGCTGTCCTACAAAGATCACCTACCACTGACTGAGATTGTAATAGGAGACACCAACAGGACAGGCTCAGCAGCTGTATACAGAGTCGGCTCCCTTCACTGCAACGGTGACAGTAAGTTTAGTTCAGTTCATATAATTATCCCAAAAGCGAGTGTGCCAATAATAATTCTAGATTTTGTTCATACAGAATATGCCAACAAAAATTCTGTCACTGTAATTTTTAACACCAGGGAAGAGTGGAGCAAGTTCTGTATATCTGTAACAGCAAGGGGGAGTGGGGTAAATTATCCCAGTTTTTACATTTTCAGTTACTTAACTTTCTAACTGTACTTTCCTGTATTTGCAGGGTTCCTGTGGAATGCAGCCTCTTTCTACCCTGGGTCATCATCCCTCCACTTCCCTAAGTTCCTGGCTGAGCTCAGTGCGGATATCTCTCTGTACTTCAAGACCACAGCTTCCTCTGGTGTTCTCCTGGAGAACCTGGGGACCACTGACTTCATCACCCTGAAGTTGACCAGTGAGTTGGTCTCTCCCTGAATCCCAAATCAACCAAACCCTAATCCCTCCCTAGGCACTTGTGTAAATGATAGATGATCACCTCAAGTTGAAACCTTTTCTGTTTCTAGATGAAAGATGACTTGGTATTTGATTAGATAGTTCTGATAACATTATGGAAAACTCTGGTTGAGTGGGGAGAATACATTGGTCCGGGAGCCAAAGACTACAAGCCTAAGACAAATCCATCTTAAACAAAAGTGGGCCACGTTTTGAAATTGAATTTCTGTCTGTCTGTCCCCCTCAGCTCCCTCAGCTGTAACATTCATCTTTGACGTGGGAAACGGCCCGGTGGACTTGACGGTGACGTCCCCTGTCCCCCTGAATGATAAGCAGTGGCACTACGTTAGGGCTGAACGCAACTTGAAGGAGGCCTCCCTGCAAGTGGACCAGCTGCCCCTACACACTCTGGAGGCCCCCTCTGAAGGGCACTACCGTCTGCAGCTCAAAAGCCTACTGTTCATAGGTAGGCACTAGACCCAGGTCAAACCATAACAACACTTTCTTTGCATATTAGCTACTGTTTAGTTCCACATTGGAAGTAGTATTCTTCTATTTCTAGAGCATTTTATACGTACTGTTTATACTTCCTGTGTTTCCTACTTCCTACTTCCTGCCAGGAGGATCCACCTTCAAAGAGAGCACTTTCCTGGGCTGCATCCGTGCGTTGACCCTGAACGGCGTGACCCTTGACCTGGAGGAGCAGGCCAAGTTGACCCCAGGAGTGACCCCAGGCTGCCTGGGCCACTGCAACGGCTCTGCTAGTGTCTGTCATAACAGAGGGCGGTGTATGGAGAAAAACAGTGGATATGTCTGTGACTGTACACACTCTGCCTACAATGGACCACACTGCAAGAAAGGTGAGTAACAGCAATAAGCTAAAAAAGATTGCGAGAAGCTGAGTTAATGTCTGTCTTTGGGGTTAGGAAATTGTAGATTTGAAAGTATGAAAATAGATTTAGAAAAGTATTATTTCAAAAAAATTTGGGGAATGTATTTTATTTATATCACAAGGAGTGATCAAAGCATGTATTAGAAAGATCAGAGATACTTTCTTTTCAACCCCCATTGGCGCATTCATTTCCATAAATCTGAAACTAATATCACAGGCCAGGACATATTCTCTGTTGGATTGAATTCCATTCAAAAGCTGTGTTCATGCTGGCCTGGCTGACACACAACAGGACTCCTGCTGAGACGACGCCACCCATTATGGATGAATCCTGTATTCATCCACTGGCATCAAAGCAGGTTTTATCACTTCAGATATCACCTATTCACAGCATTTTGAATGAGGTTTCTGGACAGAGTCGTGCTTTAGGGGAAGGGGCACTTGGTACCTCAGAGAATGTGAGACTTCTGTTTGATCCATTGATGATCTAGCCGTGTTTCTTTGAGTTTTACTCTTTCAAGCATCCCTTTTGTTCTGACCCATTCAACATTCAGATAAGCCGGTTCTTGCAAATGCTGTCGGAATCAGTGTCTGAGATCAACAGCACAATACGGCACTACTGAATAAAGAGCCTTCTACACTAACAACAACATCTGTGTTTGTATCCCTGTAACAGAAGTGTCAATGTCCTTCGAGAGTGGATCCTCGGTGACCCTTGCCTTCCAGATGCCTTTCCCAGTCATGCACAACAGAGACAGAGGTAGCCAGTCATCTAGCAGTCAGCCAATCCATAGCCAGTCGTCTAGCAGTCAGCCAATCCATAGCCAGTCCACAGCCATCTATGCCCACAACGGCGAGTCCAGAGAAAACGTTGCCTTCAGCTTTCTGACGACTCACACCCCTGCCATGTTACTCTGTGTCAGCACCTACCATCAACAGTACCTGGCTATCATCCTGGCTAACAACGGTAGCTATCTTTTTGCTATCTCCATCCATTGTTCTCTTCGTGTTTATCTCATAACAACATTGTACGATTAGAAGCTTTTTTCTGACTTTCTTAACTTTTGTAGGGAGTCTGCAGATCTGGTACCGTCTGAACAGAGAGAAGAGAGCAGAGATCTTTACTCCCAAAGTCTCCAACCTAGCCGATGGGCAGCTCCACCGTGTCCAAGTACACCGGGAAGGCAAAGACCTTTATGTCCAGGTCAGTGATCTCTATCGGAATCTATTTCAACATAGCAAAGCATTATGTTTACAGCATAGACAGTCAGCCCACCGTGATGGCATGTTGAACTGTATTTGGAAATGTTTTCTTTTTTCTTAAAACAGATTGACAAAGACATCGACCAAAAATACAACCTTTCTTCTGACATGAAGATGAACACACTACGATCTCTGACTTTAGGTAAAGTCACAGGTACATCAGCAGGACATGCTGGTTTGGATGAGGAAGTGCTTAGGGCAGGATCCAAGGGTTTCATTGGCTGCCTGTCGTCTGTCCAGTTCAATCATTTGACACCGCTGAAGACAGCCATTCTGAGTCGTGGAAGCTCATTGGTCCATGTTCTTGGCAATCTAGTTGAATCGAACTGTGGAGCCTTGGCTGATAGTACAACTTCACAATCAGCATCTGGTGAGTTTAATAGCATTGATGTGAATCATGTTCGGCTTCATAAATATTTTATTTATGTCATTTTTTATCATGCAGTGCATTCGGAAAGTATTGCGTTTTTCCACATTTTGTTACATTACAGCCTTAATCAAAGATTAATTAAATTGTTTTTTCCCCTCATCAATCTACACACAATACCCCATATTGACAACGCAAAAACGGGTTTTTAGACATTTTTACAATATTCAGACCCTTTACTCAGTACTTTGTTGAATCACCTTTGGCAGCAATCACAGCCTTGGGTCTTCTTGGGAATGATGCTTCAAGCTTGGTACACCTGTATTTGGGAGTTTCTCCCATTCTTCTCTGCAGAACCTCTCATGCTCTGTCAGGTTGGATGGGGAGTGTCACCGCACAGCTATTTACAGGTATCTCAAGAGATGTTCGATCGGGTTCAAGTCTGGGCTCTGGCTGGGCCACTCAAGGACATTACGAGACTTGTACCGAAGCCTGCATTGTCTTGGCTGTGTGCGTTGGGTCGTTGTCCTGTTGGAAGGTGAACCTTCACCCCAGTCGGAGGTCCTGAGCACTCTGGACAGGTTCTCATCAAGGATCTCTCTGTACTGTCCTCCGTTCATCTTACCCTTGATCCTGACTCACAGTCCCTGCCGCTGAAAAAAATCCCCACAGCATGATATTGCCACCACCATGCTTCACCGTAGGGATGGTGCCAGGTTTCCTCCAGACGTGTCGCTTGGCATTCAGGCCAAAGAGTTCAATCTTGGTTTCACCAGAGCAGAGAATCTTGTTTCTCATGGTCTGAGAGTCCGTTGTCATGCTGTCATGTGCCTTTTACTGAGGAGTGGCTTCCGTCTGGCCACACTACCACAAAGGCCTGATTGGTGGAATTCTGCAGATGGTTGTCCTTCTGGAAGGTTATCCCATTTCCACAGAGGAACTCTGGAAATTTGTCAGAGTGACCATTGGGTTCTTGGTCACCTCCCTGGCCTAGGCACTTCTCCCCCGATTACTTTAGTTTTGGCTTACTTATTCCATTTAAGAATGACTGAGGCCACTGTGTTCTTGGGGGAAGAATTTTGTTGGCACCCATCTTGAGAACTGTGCCTCGACACAATCCTGTCTCTGAGCTCTACGGACAATTTCTGGTTTTTGCTCTGGCATGCACTGTCAACTGTGGGACCTTATATAGACAGATCTCTATTTTTTATATATATAAATTTACAAAAAAATCTAAAAACCTGTTTTTGCTTTGGCATTACGGGCTATTGTGTGTAGATTGAAGAGCGAAAACATTTATTTAATACATTTTAGAATAAGGATGTAACGTAAAACAAAATGTGGAAAAAGGGAAGATGTCTAAGTACTTTCCGAATGCACTGTAAATCCAAATTATACAAAGGGTTGTAACGGCTGCACAGAGTGGGTCTTTAATGACTCATTAACTTGACCTCTCTCTTTCAGGTTTTGACATGAGCAGGCATAATTACTAAATTAAATGACTCATTGATTGAAATGCCTTTATAAATTCCACGTAGCCTTTCATCGTCCACCGAATATAATTGAAGGTCATGTCTGACATCTCCTTTGTTTGCTTGCTTCCTCTTCTGGAATAAATCCCTCAGAGGGTGTCGATAGGGGCGTAGATCGACTGAAGAAGACAAGAAGTGATTCAGCAGTCATTGGAGGTTAGCCAGAAGATCATCCCCAGTTATCTGTGTTTCTTCACATGATAAATTATGTAGAAAATTATTTAATTTCTGTCAATGTGCAGCCATTCTCCCTGAAACAGATACTTTTTACATTTGGCGTAGTAGGAAGGATTGGGATATTCATGTTGACCAAGTAACCCCCAGAATGATTAACTTTAAAGTCAAAACAATGTTCTCTGTCTCAGGTCTCATCACAGCTGTGTTCCTCATCACCCTCTGTGCCGTGGCTGTGACGTCGTGCTTCCTGTACCGCCGCTGCAGCCACAGCCACACCCACCCCCAGGAGAAGGCCTCCATCTCACAGAAGAAGGATTCCAGACACAGCCCGGAACACAGCTACCCTGCAGGCCTGGAGAACAGCTATCCTGTAGACTTGGTCTTGGACCTAAACCTGGACCTGCACAGCTCTGTGAGTCACAGCAGAAAGGAGTACTACATCTGATGCCACCATAGCCTTCTTTGCCCAATTTCCTGCCTCCTGTTCCACACGCTGTTCTGCCTGGCCTCAAATACAGAACAGGCCCCGCTGGGTAGAGCAGCCATTCATCACAAAACCCAGTGTTAAGTCACCTGACTGTTCCCGGGCTATCTAGGAGCAGTGATCATTGGTGATCCATTCCCTGTGTGGCTACAAGAATGACCCAATGGAGGATGGTCATGCCGCAGTGTTATATCTCAAAGGCTGTTTATTGGAGCATGGGAGCTGCACCTCTTTTGATGAGCGATGACAATTGGAGAACATTTATTGTGTATCTACTTCCTATTACATTGCTCTAAAGTCAGGAGACAAAAAGCCTCAATGAATCGGATCCACCCCAGTGACTTTATAAGCCCGCTTTACATAGGCTTCCATTCTGAATGTACAATTAAAGGGATTTATTCATTTGGGGTTGGTTGGGCACTGGTACTCTAACTCACTTAATTGTATTCACTTGTGGATTCTGAACGTGATAATGACTAATTAATGATGTTCGACCATCTGCCAAGGCAAGGTCTGGGAAAGCAATGCACCTGCTCTTGCTCCCTGGCTAACTGATCAAATCTCACTGAAAAGCATTGTGACTATGTGCCAAGGTCTTTGTGGCTGGCCCCTTTTGTTCTCGGAACACGTCGTTTCTTTTTCTGTTCCCAGTATGTTTGCTGCGAACCTCACTGCCAATAACCCTCGTCCGCCATCACCGACATCCCCTCGACACGTTATGCTTTTATGAATCACCAAAGGGTGGTGCAGTAAACTGATACTAGATGTCTGAAAGTCAAAATGTAGTACGGTACAACGTTATGTGATTGCGCTAGTAACGTTTGAAGTGAATTGTCTCTCGACCTGTAGGAGATAATCAGAGGGAATCTAGGGTATAAAGGTAGGTTCATTCTCAGGAGAGCTCTTGGTCCTGGTTGATGTTGTGAGTTTTGTTGAACGGAGAAGTACAGTGTTGTACAAATTTGCTGCGGTCTCCTCCACAATCCATGTTACTTGCTCTTACGTTGGTAAAACGGCAAGGCTTTATCTTTTGCACAATTAGCAAACCAACAGAACAAGTAAATTGTACAACAAAATCTGTTTAGCAAGCTTGCAAGCTATACAAAGGAAACTGTATTCAGGGGATGATTTTCTGTCATGAAAGACGCATGATAAAGGATTGTTATTGCCTGGTTATATTATTTAAAGTGCATTAGGTCATTTATCTACAGTATTTTATTGTAAAAGATGTACAAACATCACTGACACAATTATTGAATACGGTTCATTTAAATATTGCATTTATTTTGAATTTGTTTTATAGAATTCTTCAGGTATATTGTAAACAAATGTATATTTAATAAAGACATTTTTATAGCTTCATGTGAATAAGAGTATATGTTGTGATTTGATATATGAAATGTGTTATTCTTATCTCGCTTTCCAAAATCTGTCTTTTTGCCTCTTCCGTCTGAGCTTGGGTCAGTACAAAGTACACACTTTTATCTGTCCTATTGCCTTAAAAACATTTATTATCAACGTCTGACATTGTGATTAATCCACAATATAATTGACCTCACGCTATCACAAACCAGAAAAAGAAAACTCCTAAAGAAAGTGCGGGTAGAGCATATTTATGAGTAAAGCTCTTATGCGGCCATTCGTTTCTTTTTTTTTTTTTGCCTTCAAGGCAAGCTTTCGTTTTAGGAGACTAGGGAAAAGTGGGGTGGTTGAATGATTGAAATGACTGGTGTTATCGTATATCACTGGGGAAGAAGCGGTTCTAGAGGAGTGATGAAGTAGAACATTACCCTCTCCCCTGCCCTCAGCTAGTTAATAATACAATTACAAGCTGTGGGCTGATCCTAAAACCAAAACCGTATGTTAAACTATGGTCCACATTCACTGCTGTTGTTCTCCTCTCTTTCCTCCTATCAAAATAAAAATGGCATGCAGTGGGAGAGGAAGGCCTGGCTCAATACTTAAAAGGTGGTACTAAGCATTTGCACATAAGCAAAGTTCGCACCTCCTACTAGTTCAACTTATTATCAAGCAAAAGAGAAAACGTTCAAATAAATCTAGTCTGGATGTTGAGAAACAACAAAGCCAGCAACATTAGCCTCAGGTTGGTTACAGAGGGAGAAAATAATAGAATCGTTGACTGAGTACTACTGGGACATACCGGTAATGAGACTATGTATCTTCCTCTAGCTGTTGTGACAGCTACAGAGATAGACATGTTGAAGATGACGATGTCACATTAACTGAGAGAGCTTTGTCTTCCCCAGTTCTCCACCTGTCTGATTAGCTACTATCTAAAGGAATGATCATGACTGCAAAAATGGATTCATTTGTTTATTACATACATTTATTGCAGTCGGGAACTTATTGTGTTTTTCCCAGTAAAAGTTATGAATTCATAGCTTGTTAGTAGGCCATTTTCAGTCCGTTGCTAGACTGAGTGAAAGAGGAGAACAGCATGGCGCTTAGTCTTTGACTGTAATGATGCAGCAACCAGCATCCATTATGCATCGCGCTCTCTATGTCCTGCTCTCCTCCGCTCCCTCATTACACCAGGTTAACCTTTCCCATAAGCTTCCAATCTATCCATCTACCTATCCACAGACTGATGAGGGTAAGGGCAAATGTGACTGCTTCAATTCTACTTCCATTTGCAAACTAACAGAATACATTGGCCTCTTTGAGTAATATTACGGAATGAGGAAATGTCTAACGTGGAATGTAATGGGTTTAAAAAACTGACAAAAAAAGGAGAGAAAAAAACGGGCATTGATGAATGTGCCGACCTTGTAGACAGGATATGAAACCTAAAAATAACCGGAAAACAAATAAGGCATGTCTAAAGCGTTTAAGTCAAGGTGCGGGCAGCAGACAGTCGGGTCAGAGGCATAAACAACTTGGCCAACAAAATTACCAGCTGTCACTCACAGCCTGTAGCCAAACATGGACACTCAGATCTTTCTCCAGGGACACTCATGAAAAATATCCCTAAGATTCAGCTACTGTAGCTGTGCCACTTGACACTCCTTTCACACCAGAGCCACATGACATCAATTTCCTAGCGAGTGGCTAATTTCTTTGAGACTTGTCAAATAAAGACGACAATAACAGTGATCAGTGGGACCTTTCAGGCTCCTGGGTGAGGGTTTGAGATTTCCTCCTAGGACCGAAGGGCTAACTCTAACCCTTGTGATGGAATGTCAGAATTATCTGTGTCATCTCTGGTCCTGAAATAGCTCATGGAGAACAGAGATTGATAAGGAAGTACTTTGAGCTTCAATGGGTGTAGCTGTTTGAACCAAAGACGATTTGCAAAAGGGAAACACAAGAAAACCTTTATTTGTAAGGTAGGCTAGGAAGTTGAGCCTCTGTGTGGGAGGACAATAATATTCTGCTCTGTCTCTCACTGCTTCCATGCAGTAAATTGCCTGTCATGGCATATTTGCACTTCCAGCCAGCCACAACATTAGGAGAGGCAAGTGTATCTCAACCTAGTGCGTGGCCGTGCATGGGTGTGAAGAGATCATGAATAATTACAATTATACACTATACAGCTGTCTTAATTACAGCTGTATAGTGTTTTTGACAACATCTAAGTAAATCTAGCAAAAATAATGACTTCCTAATAAGACTCTTTTGAGGGTAGTAAATCCAGAGAAATTGACTGTGAAGAGGCACATCTCATACCGTATGTTGATTACCAGTCTTGAAATTGCTCAGGTACAAAAGAGGACTAGATGTTTTTCTAACGCTTAACTACCCCATCACAGCCTCTTCTCCGTGCCATCATCAGTAATCAGAACATCTTGTCATTTTCAGCTTGATAACAGATACTCTTCAAAGTAGGTAATACTTACTGTGTAATCAATTCTGGTGAAGACCGTAGGAAGCCACTCTTCCCTGGAGGGAGCGAGCCTCCTCAATATTTTCTCAGCTGTGGCGTTTACCCTCAAGACCTCGATGCTCTGGCAGCCTAGCGGTGGCCAGGCTCTCATCAAGCACAGGTCACATGAAATGACAGGCTGAGTGTTGTGGTTGAATGTCCACAAAGGCAAGAAACAACAAGGGGAACTCCACAACACACGCATCAACACCACACACACACACACACACACACACACACACACACACACACACACACACACACACACACACACACACACACACACACACACACACACACACACACACACACACACACACAACACATCCAGCCTGAACTGCATAATCAGCCAATCAAGACGTTGATGTGATTATGCCGCCTTTTTTCTGCCTGTCAAATACGGGACTGGATTTCAATTCTAGTCTTTAGGCTACTTATTATGTAGGTAATGGACTTCGTTTAAAATGACAATTTATATCAGTAAACACACTCGTGATTAAACCTGCCAAGTGGGCATTTTCATCTTTGTTAAAGTATGTAGGCCCATTCCACAGGTAAATGTTTGTCTTTGTAATCATGTAATTGCCTACACAACTGAGCACCATCTGGCCCTCCTTAGAAACGGTTTGTTTAGCATCGGCAGACATGACAACCAACATTAGTTTCAGTTTCACTGAGAAAGCGTGGCGATTAAAAAGACATTATGTTTACAGATCACCTACCCTGACTGCTAGGACAATACTCAACTAGCAGTCACAGAGGGTAACCATGTGCAATAACACTTAGTTTTTCTATCTAGTTTCAAGGGAGAGATTCAGCTTAGTTCTAAGTCTGTCAGGAACTCTTACGTGTCTTAACACTGCCTAGCTGTCCACTGCCTAGCTGTCCACTGCCTTGCTGTCCACTGCCTAGCTGTTACATTTAAGTCATTGAGTAGATGCTCTTATCCAGATCAACTAGTGCCTTGCTAAAGGACAATGTTGACCATTTCTTCACCTAG
Source organism: Oncorhynchus keta (assembly GCF_023373465.1). NCBI lineage: Eukaryota > Metazoa > Chordata > Actinopteri > Salmoniformes > Salmonidae > Oncorhynchus > Oncorhynchus keta. The sequence goes on from NC_068450.1 coordinate 53,008,533, forward strand.
TTGGCTCTGGGATTCAAACCAGACACCTTTTGGTTACTGCCCCAACTCTATTAATTGCTAGACTACCTGCCGCCAGTCCACCCACTAGTTTTCCTGTGTATGTCTCTCTCTCTCTCCCTCCCTCCCTCCCTCCCCTCCATAACCCGAGCCCTCACTCTATCCCAGGACTCTATCCGTGTGACACTATCACTCTACCCGATAGAAGGTCCCAGGCTTCCTGTGTGTGCCTCCACTCCTCCTTATCCCCTGGACCTATCCATAACACCATCCCAGCCAGTTCTATTGTGTGAGACAATCACTCAGCAGCTGTGGCCCATTTGTAAAAGGGAGGGGCCTGCATGCTTAACTCATGGCTACGTAAGAGACCATGTCTACCAGGGGAATTAGCAGATCAGCTCACAGAGCAACAGATGTGGCCCACACCCATTCGAGGGAGAGAGAAAAAAAAACATTGCGCATGGGTCTCCAACTTAACACCACTGTCAACTTAACAGCAAAGCAGTTGCACAAATTCATCAAGGAAAGGGAGTTAATGAGTTCTGGAATTGGTGAGTTCTGCATTTCTTGACATATATCGTTTCTATTAAGGAGTTTGTATTGCCATTCTATGATAGACTTTGTAGACAAGTTGCACTGTGAGAAGGACAGAGAGAGAAAAGTGAAGAGAGCTTCCAGCCAACGTCCATAATATCTGGATTCATTCTGTCATATCAGTGATTTTCAGATTGAGGAATAATCCTGACAATGCATGTAGTCATTGGTGTCATTTGTGTGGTTTTGAATAGTGAAATGCCCACTTTGACTGTATGAGAACATCTCCACTCTGTTAACTGCTCTAAAATACTTAACCACCTTGAGATATTGTACATGTGAAAGAGGAGGCAGCTATGTTTAATTTAAGAAATAAGACGTTCACTATTTCTCTGCATTCTGTAAATCCAGCACTGACTGACATCATCATGAAGGCATCAACCACAGCAGGTCCGGCAAAAACCATGACATCGCCAGAAGCCTTCGAACAAGGAATCATTGAGGTCGTCACCCGTCTGGTCACACAGAATTTCACAGAACACTTCACACAACCCTTCAGAGCTGGTAAGTGTACCACATTCTTCTACACGTGATGCAACCGTAGACCTACTAGGTAGTACTCTCCGGTGGTATTTAGGGACGTGCTGGACTAGACAAGAGAGGACAAACTTGGCTTGGACCAGCTGTGAAGACCAAGCTAATCCAAAAGGCTTGTGTCCTCTTAAACACAACCTAAAACAAATCTTTATGTAGATAAAAGGATCCCGCGCAATCCTACTACTATCCTCCTAAGTAATGTTTTATGCATGTTCTATGCAAACCCATTAGGAAATACAGGTATATTAATTAAATGCCACACTGTTCTGTGTGCATCCCAAATGGCACCCTATGGGCCCTGGTCAAAAGTAGTGCACCGCAAAGGGAATCAGGTACCATTTGGGATGCACACAGAATCTATGCCAATATTGTTAGAGGTTCAGAGCCCAGAGCAGGTGACTGAGGAGGTTGGAGGTTGCACTAGAGATGGTCCTCTGGTGATATGGGGAGAGGAACACCCGCAAAAGAGAAGACAGACCATATGAATGATATGGCTACGGTGATCAATCTCACTGGGAATATTTCATCACATGATAAAGAATGCTACCAAATACCCTGTGGAAGTATTTTGTAGTAATCAACTGCATGCAGGTTATTTATTGAATTATAGTTTGAGTGTATGAGAAGTAGAGGAGTAAGATAATGGAAACGGGAAAAGAGATCTCTAGACAACAGGAAATGTCTTCCTCGGGAAGAAAATATTGCTTTGGAACAGTGAAGACAGAGACAGAGAGACAGAGAGACAGAGAGAGAGACAGAGAGAGAGACAGAGAGAGAGACAGAGAGAGAGACAGAGAGAGAGACAGAGAGACAGAGAGACAGAGAGACAGACAGAGACAGACAGACAGACAGACAGACAGACAGACAGACAGACAGACAGACAGACAGACAGACAGACAGACAGACAGACAGACAGACAGACAGAGAGACAGACAGAGAGACAGAGAGAGAGTGTTAGAAGGGGGTATCACCCTATGGACATACAGATTATGGGGAGTGTCTGTTTATCAGCCAGCTGCAAACCCAGAGAGGAGTCTGGGTAAGAACACCTCTAGCACCACAGGTCCTGCTCTCGTGATAAGGACATCCTGACTGGTAGCAGCTCAATTTCACACTCTATCTCTCTCACTCACACACACACACACACACACACACACATATACTCACATACACACAAAAGAGTACCCTCACATACTCTGAAAATAAAATGAGCATCTGAAAACCGTGTGGTTAAATACAGATGTAGGATCTTAATTTGACCACCCTTTTGCAGGAGCACTTCCTTGCAGTGCAGGAAATGTAATGCCTTTAGTGTTTATTATACTTAACTTGTAGTATTGAGTATATAGGCCAATTCTCTTGGGAATTGGCCTATATGGATATGGCTACATTTTTGTGTTTTTTACAGAAGGTTTTAAAAGGCTTCTGAAGCTTGTAATTTCCACTGAAATTTCATACATGATTTTCCATGACGAAAAATGTATCAACCCCTTCAAAAATGTCTATTAATTATGATATTTAAATGATAGGAGGCTGTCTGCGCTCTTTAAGGGTTACTACTAAATCGTGTTGGTTCTAGGTGCGTAGGCGTTCAAATAAGAATACTGGAGGAGATCCAAAACTAAGGCTTGAATGCAAAATAAAGATCTAGCTAACCGCAACCCCGGATGATTACTCCTTGCTAGCGTTTCCACCCACTTAGCTTGAAGCTAGCCCGGCCAGAGCTCCTGTGCTACCACCGAAGCATACTCCTGGGCTACAATATCCGGACCCTCGACCGGTCTATCGATGTCACCGCATGAAGAGGAATAAACAGACTCACCCCATCGCGACGTCCTTGCTTGCTAATTCGGCCTGCTAGCTGGTTTAGCCCCGTTCCGCTAACTGCTACCTTGTTTAGCCCTGGCCTACTAACTGTTAGCGTGTTAGCACAGGCCTGCTAACCGTCTGAATCGCCGCGTCCCAAACACTCACTGGACCCATATTTACTTTCCCTTTTCGATGTTTTATTTGTTTATACCTTCCGGTAACCTGCCTCACCCAATGTGATACGGAATCGCCAGTATTTTTTATTTTTAGAACACACTCAAGAACCTCCAGAAGCTAACCAGCTAACTAGCTACAAGCTACTTAGTCATTGTTAGCCACTGCTAACTGTTTTTAACCTGGATAACACTCGCCAGTCCAGCTTCCCTGCCACATCCACCGCTGCCCCCCTGGACACTGATCACTTGGCTACATAGCTGATGCGTGCTAGACTGTCCATTAATCACGGTACTCCATTCTGCTTGTTTATGTTTTATCTGTCGGCCCCAGCCGCACTCAGGCTCTGTGTGTAGTTAATCTGCCCCCCCCCCCCTGCCTAGCCTACGCCATTTTACCTGCTGTTGTTGTGCTAGCTGATTAGCTGTTGTTGTCTCACCTACTGTTTTAGCTACTGTTTTAGCTAGCTCTCCCAATTCAACACCTGTGATAACTGCATGTCTCTCTCAAATGTCAATATGCCTTGTATACTGTTGTTCAGGTTAGTTATCATTGTTTTAGTTTACAATGGAGCCCCTAAATCCACTCTTCATACCCCTGATACCTCCTTTGTCCCACCTCCCACACATGCGGTGACCTCACCCATTACAACCAGCATGTCCAGAGATACAACCTCTCTCAACATCACCCGGTGCCTGGGCTTACCTCCGCTGTACCCGCACCCCACCATACCCCTGTCTGCGCATTATGCCCTGAATATACAGTGCCTTGCGAAAGTATTCGGCCGCCTTGAACTTTGCAACCTTTTGCCACATTTCAGGCTTCAAACATAAAGATATAAAACTGTGAAGAATCAACAACAAGTGGGACACAATCATGAAGTGGAACAACATTTATTGGATATTTCAACAAATCAAAAACTGAAAAATTGGGCATGCAAAATTATTCATCCCCCTTAAGTTAATACTTTGTAGCGCCACCTTTTGCTGTAAGTCGCTTGGGGTATGTCTCTATCAGTTTTGCACATCGAGAGACTCAATTTTTTCCCCCATTCCTCCTTGCAAAACAGCTCGAGCTCAGTGAGGTTGGATGGAGAGCATTTGTGAACAGCAGTTTTCAGTTCTTTCCACAGATTCTCGATTGGATTCAGGTCTGGACTTTGACTTGGCCATTCTAACACCTGGATATGTTTTCATTTTTGAACCATTCCATTGTAGATTTTGCTTTATGTTTTGGATCATTGTCTTGTTGGAAGACAAATCTCTGTCCCAGTCTCAGGTCTTTTGCAGACTCCATCAGGTTTTCTTCCAGAATGGTCCTGTATTTGGCTCCATCCATCTTTCCATCAATTTTAGCCATCTTCCCTATCCCTGCTGAAGAAAAGCAGGCCCAAACCATGATGCTGCCACCACCATGTTTGACAGTGGGGATGGTGTGTTCAGGGTGATGAGCTGTGTTGCTTTTACACCAAACATAACGTTTTGCATTGTTGCCAAAAAGTTCAATTTTGGTTTCATCTGACCAGAGCACCTTCTTCCACATGTTTGGTGTGTCTCCCAGGTGGCTTGTGGCAAACTTTAAACAACACTTTTTATGGATATCTTTAAGAAATTGCTTTCTTCTTGCCACTCTTCCATAAAGGCCAGATTTGTGCAATATACGACTGATTGTTGTCCTATGGACAGAGTCTCCCACCTCAGCTGTAGATCTCTGCAGTTCATCCAGAGTGATCATGGGCCTCTTGGCTGCATCTCTGATCAGTCTTCTCCTTGTATGAGCTGAAAGTTTAGAGGGACGGCCAGGTCTTGGTAGATTTGCAGTGGTCTGATACTCCTTACATTTCAATATTATCGCTTGCACAGTGCTCCTTGAGATGTTTAAAGCTTGGGAAATCTTTTTGTATCCAAATCCGGCTTTAAACTTCTTCACAACAGTATCTCGGACCTGCCTGGTGTGTTCCTTGTTCTTCATGATGCTCTCTGCGCATTTAACGGACCTCTGAGACTATCACAGTGCAGGTGCATTTATACGGAGACTTGATTACACACAGGTGGATTGTATTCATCATCATTAGTCATTTAGGTCAACATTGGATCATTCAGAGATCCTCACTGAACTTCTGGAGAGAGTTTGCTGCACTGAAAGTAAAGGGGCTGAATAATTTTGCATGCCCAATTTTTCAGTTTTTTATTTGTTAAAAGAAGTTTGAAATATCCAATAAATGTCGTTCCACTTCATGATTGTGTCCCACTTGTTGTTGATTCTTCACAAAAAAATACAGTTTTATATCTTTATGTTTGAAGCCTGAAATGTGGCAAAAGTTCGCAAAGTTCAAGAGGGCCGAATACTTTCGCAAGGCACTGTATTCTACCATGCCCAGAAATCTGCTCCTTTCATTCTCTGTCCCCAACGCTCTAGGCGACCAGTTTTGATAGCCTTTAGCTGCACCCTCATACTACTCCTCCTCTGTTCCGCGGGTGATGTGGAGGTAAACCCAGGCCCTGCATGTCCCCTGGCACCCTCATTTGTTGACTTCTGTGATCGAAAAAGCCTTGGTTGTCAACATCAGAAGCCTCCTCCCTAAGTTTGTTTTACTCACTGCTTTAGCACACTCTGCTAACCCTGATGTCCTTGCCGTGTCTGAATCCTGGCTCAGGAAGGCCACCAAAAATTCTGAGATTTCCATACCCAACTATAACATCTTCCGTCAAGATAGAACTGCCAAAGGGGGAGGAGTTGCAGTCTACTGCAGAGATAGCTTGCAAAGTAATGTCATACTTTCCAGGTCCATACCCAAACAGTTCGAACTACTAATCTTGAAAATTACTCTCTCCAGAAATAAGTCTCTCACTGTTGCCACCTGCTACAGACCCCCCTCAGCACCCAGCTGTGCCCTGGACACCATTTGTGAATTGATTGCCCCCCATCTAGCTTCAGAGTTTGTTCTGCTAGGTGACCTAAACTGGGATATGCTTAACACCCCGGCAGTCCTACAATCTAAGCTAGATGCCCTCAATCTCACACAAATCATCAAGGAACCCACCAGGTACAACCCTAAATCTGTAAACAAGGGCACCCTCATAGACGTCATCCTGACCAACTGGCCCTCCAAATACACCTCCACTGTCTTCAACCAGGATCTCAGCGATCACTGCCTCATTGCCTGTATCCGCTACGGAGCCGCAGTCAAACGACCACCCCTCATCACTGTCAAACGCTCCCTAAAACACTTCTGTGAGCAGGCCTTTCTAATCGACCTGGCCCGGGTATCCTGGAAGGACATTGACCTCATCCCGTCAGTTGAGGATGCCTGGTCATTCTTTAAAAGTAACTTCCTCACCATTTTAGATAAGCATGCTCTGTTCAAAAAAATGCAGAACTAAGAACAGATATAGCCCTTGGTTCACTCCAGACCTGACTGCCCTCGACCAGCAGAAAAACATCCTGTGGCGGACTGCAATAGCATCGAACAGTCCCCGCAATATGCAACTGTTCAGGGAAGTCAGGAACCAATACACGCAGTCAGTCAGGAAAGCTAAGGCCAGCTTCTTCAGGCAGAAGTTTGCATCCTGTAGCTCCAACTCCAAAAAGTTCTGGGACACTGTGAAGTCCATGGAGAACAAGAGCACCTCCTCCCAGCTGCCCACTGCACTGAGGCTAGGTAACACGGTCACCACCGATAAATCAATGATTATTGAAAACTTCAACAAGCATTTCTCAACGGCTGGCCATGCCTTCCGCCTGGCTACTCCAACCTCGGCCAACAGCTCCGCCCCCCCCCCGCAGCTACTCGTCCAAGCCTCTCCAGGTTCTCCTTTACCCAAATCCAGATAGCAGATGTTCTGAAAGAGCTGCAAAACCTGGACCCGTACAAATCAGCTGGGCTTGACAATCTGGACCCTCTATTTCTGAAACTATCCGCCGCCATTGTCGCAACCCCTATTACCAGCCTATTCAACCTCTCTTTCATATCGTCTGAGATCCCCAAGGACTGGAAAGCTGCCGCTGTCATCCCCCTCTTCAAAGGGGGAGACACCCTGGACCCAAACTGTTACAGACCTATATCCATCCTGCCCTGCCTATCTAAGGTCTTCGAAAGCCAAGTCAACAAACAGATCACTGACCATCTCGAATCCCACCGTACCTTCTCCGCTGTGCAATCTGGTTTCCGAGCCGGTCACGGGTGCACCTCAGCCACACTCAAGGTACTAAACGATATCATAACCGCCATCGATAAAAGACAGTACTGTGCAGCCGTCTTCATCGACCTTGCCAAGGCTTTCGACTCGGTCAATCACCATATTCTTATCGGCAGACTCAGTAGCCTCAGTTTTTCAGATGACTGCCTTGCCTGGTTCACCAATTACTTTGCAGACAGAGTTCTGTGTGTCAAATCGGAGGGCATGCTGTCCGTTCCTCTGGAAGTCTCTATGGGGGTGTCACAGTGTTCAATCCTCCTCAATCCTCCTTTTTTCTGTATATATCAATGATGTTGCTCTTGCTGCGGGCGATTCCCTGATCCACCTCTACGCAGACGACACCATTCTATATACTTCCGGCCCGTCCTTGGACTGTGCTATCTAACCTCCAAACGAGCTTCAATGCCATACAACACTCCTTCCGTGGCCTCCAACTGCTCTTAAACGCTAGTAAAACCAAATGCATGCTTTTCAACCGTTCGCTGCCTGCACCCGCACGCCTGACCAGCATCACCACCCTGGATGGTTCCAACCTTGAATATGTGGACATCTATAAGTACCTAGGTGTCTGGCTAGACTGTAAACTCTCCTTCCAGACTCATCTCCAATCGAAATTGAAATCAAGAGTCGGCTTTCTATTCCGCAACAAAGCCTCCTTCACTCACGCCGCCAAACATACCCTAGTAAAACTGACTATCCTACCGATCCTCGACTTCGGCGATGTCATCTACAAAATTGCATCCAACACTCTACTCAGCAAACTGGATGCAGTTTATCACTGTGCCATCTGTTTTGCCACTAAAGCACCTTATACCACCCACCACTGCGACTTGTACGCTCTAGTCGGCTGGCCCTCGCTACATATTCGTCGCCAGACCCACTGGCTCCAGGTCATCTACAAGTCCATGCTAGGTAAAGCTCCACCTTATCTCAGTTCACTGGTCACGATGGCAACACCCATCCGTAGCACGCGCTCCAGCAGGTGTATCTCACTGATCATCCCTAAAGCCAACACCTCATTTGGCCGCCTTTCGTTCCAGTTCTCTGCTGCCTGTGACTGGAACGCATTGCAAAAATCGCTGAAGTTGGAGACTTTTATCTCCCTCACCAACTTCAAACATCTGCTATCTGAGCAGCTAACCGATCGCTGCAGCTGTACATAGTCTATCGGCAAATAGCCCACCCATTTTTACCTACCTCATCCCCATACTGTTTTTATTTATTTACTTTTCTGCTCTTTTGCACACCAATATCTCTACCTGTACATGACCATCTGATCATTTATCACTCCAGTGTTAATCTGCAAAATTGTAATTATTCGCCGACCTCATGCCTTTTGCACACAATGTATATAGACTCCACTTTTTTTTCTTCCTATTGTGTTATTGACTTGTTAATTGTTTACTCCATGTGTAACTCTGTGTTGTCTGCTCACACTGCTATGCTTTATCTTGGCCAGGTCGCAGTTGCAAATGAGAATTTGTTCTCAACGAGCCTACCTGGTTAAATAAAGGTGAAATATTTGTTTTTTTTTAAAGGTGAACAATCTTACAATGTGCCCTTGAGCAAAGCACTTAGCTATAATTGTTCCTCTATGTTGCTCTGGATAAGAGTGTCTACTAAATTACATTAAATCTTTCTCTTGCATTCAAGCCTCAGTTTTGGATTTGTTCCTTTTTTCAGACAGTGTGCGGGTCTCCATCTCCTCCATTTATTATAATTTCATGCAGGATTATTTTCCTGCTGTAGCAAACTGCCTCAAATTAAGATCCTACATGTGTATTGGCGCAAAACATGCATGATATATATATATATACAGTGGCAAGAAAAATTATGTGAACCCTTTGGAATTACCTGGATTTCTGCATAAATTGGTAATCAAATTTGATCCGATCTTCATCTAAGTCACAACAATAGACAAACATAGTGTGCTTAAAATAATAACAATCTAGTCTATATTGAAAACATCATTTAAACATTCACAGTGTAGGTTGGGAAAAGTATGTGAACCCCTAGGCTAATGACTTCTCCAAAAGCTAATTGGAGTCAGGAGTCAGCTAACCTGTCCAATCAAGTCCAATCAATGAGACAAGATTGGAAATGTTGGTTAGTGCTACCTTGCCCTATAAAAAACACTCACAAAATGTGAGTTTCATATTCACAAGAAGCATTGCCTGATGTGAACCATGCCTCAAACAAAAGAGATCTCAGAAGCCCTAAGATTAAGAATTGTTGACTTGCATAAAGCTGGAAAGGGTTACAAAAGTATCCCTAAAAGCTTTGATGTTCATCAGTCCACGGTAAGACAAACTGTCTATAAATGAAGAGAGTTCATCACTGTTGCTACTCTCCCTAGGAGTGGCCGTCCTGCTAAGATGACTGCAAGAGAACACACAATTCTCAACAAGGTCAAGAAGAATCCTAGTGTCAGCTAAAGACTTACAGAAATCTCTGGGACATGCTAACATTTCTTTTGAGTCTACAATACTTAAAACACTAAACAAGAATGGTGTTCATGGGAGGACACCACAGAAGAACACACTGGTGTCCAAAAAAAACCATTGCTGCAGAAGAAGACACTGCTGTCTGAAGTTTGCAAAAGTGCACTTTGATGTCCCACTGCGCTACTGGCAAAATATTCTGTGGACAGATGGAACTACATTACATTTAAGTCATTTAGCAGACGCTCTTATCCAGAGCGACTTACAAATTGGTGCATTCACCTTATGACATTCAGTGGAACAGCCACTTTACAATAGTGCATCTAAATCTTTTAAGGGGGGTGAGAAGGATTACTTTATCCTATCCTAGGTATTCCTTAAAGAGGTGGGGTTTCAGGTGTCTCCGGAAGGTGGTGATTGACTCCGCTGTCCTGGCGTCGTGAGGGAGTTTGTTCCACCATTGGGGGCCAGAGCAGCGAACAGTTTTGACTGGGCTGAGCGGGAACTGTACTTCCTCAGTGGTAGGGAGGCGAGCAGGCCAGAGGTGGATGAACGCAGTGCCCTTGTTTGGGTGTAGGGCCTGATCAGAGCCTGGAGGTACTGAGGTGCCGTTCCCCTCACAGCTCCGTAGGCAAGCACCATGGTCTTGTAGCGGATGCGAGCTTCAACTGGAAGCCAGTGGAGAGAGCGGAGGAGCGGGGTGACGTGAGAGAACTTGGGAAGGTTGAACACCAGACGGGCTGCGGCGTTCTGGATGAGTTGTAGGGGTTTAATGGCACAGGCAGGGAGCCCAGCCAACAGCGAGTTGCAGTAATCCAGACGGGAGATGACAAGTGCCTGGATTAGGACCTGCGCCGCTTCCTGTGTGAGGCAGGGTCGTACTCTGCGGATGTTGTAGAGCATGAACCTACAGGAACGGGCCACCGCCTTGATGTTGTAGCGGTATTTATTAGAGAGAGGGGTAAAGAAAGATTTTGTTCGGGCGCCAGGCAGGTATTAACCCTGCCGAAAGGAAAAGAGTAGAATAGAGAGAGTACCACTACCAGACCCACACACATCAGCAGAAGAGACTGCCTAGAGTGTAGCCTGTTTACCAGATAGCCAGTGGAGAGAAAAAAGAATACACACCATATAAAACCCACATCACAGCACAGGGGTAACCCAAACAAGAACACCTCACACAATAATACTAATACTAATAATGGCAGAGCAATTCAACAGCAACTTCATACAAGAACGAACCCAGTCATCAACAGTCATCAGCAGGGAAATAATAGTCCAGCTCTAATGAACTTCAATGGGCAGTGCATTTAACAAATAGAGAGTCTGTTGCAGGGTAAAGCACTGGAATGAGAGCGAAGAGAAAGAGAGAGAAAAAGATCAATCTTAGCTGTGGTCTTCAGGCCTGCTGGTGTCTGACTGTCCGATGGTTTGTTGGTTTGTTTGTTAAAGCTTCGCAACAATGTTGCTACTAATCCATGCGATCCATAACGGGCGCGGTCCCATACAAAAACAACCACGATCTAAAGCGATCACACCGATGATTGAGTTAAATACTTTATAAACTACAAACGCTGAAAACAAACAAAACTTCTACAGCACACACAATCAAACTGTCGCGCCACCCAAGAGTTCCTCCCCAAACAGCTGAACAAGCTCTCTTTATTTCCTCCTTCCTTACTGCTCATGCGCTCTTAAAGTGGCAGCGCACTGTGAAGGCTCCGAGCAGATTTCGCCACAATGTTAGTTGAGAACGACAGGGTGTTGTCCAGGATCACGCCAAGGTTCTTAGCGCTCTGGGAGGAGGACACAATGGAGTTGTCAACCGTGATGGCGAGATCATGGAACGGGTAGTCCTTCCCCGGGAGGAAGAGTAGCTCCGTCTTGCCGAGGTTCAGCTTGAGGTGGTGATCCGTCATCCACACTGATATGTCTGCCAGACATGCAGAGATGCGATTCGCCACCTGGTCATCAGAAGGGGGAAAGGAGAAGATTAATTGTGTGTCGTCTGCATAGGAATGATAGGAGAGACCATGTGAGGTTATGACAGAGCCAAGTGACTTGGTGTATAGCGAGGATAGGAGAGGGCCTAGAACAGAGCCCTGGGGGACACCAGTGGTGAGAGCGCGTGGTGAGGAGACAGATTCTCGCCACGCCACCTGGTAGGAGCGACCTGTCAGGTAGGACGCAATCCAAGCGTGGGCCGCGCCGGAGATGCCCAACTCGGAGAGGGTGGAGAGGAGGATCTGATGGTTCACAGTATCGAAGGCAGCCGATAGGTCTAGAAGGATGAGAGCAGAGGAGAGAGAGTTAGCTTTAGCAGTGCGGAGCGCCTCCGTGATACAGAGAAGAGCAGTCTCAGTTGAATGACTAGTCTTGAAACCTGACTGATTTGGATCAAGAAGGTCATTCTGAGAGAGATAGCGGGAGAGCTGGCCAAGGACGGCACGTTCAAGAGTTTTGTAGAGAAAAGAAAGAAGGGATACTGGTCTGTAGTTGTTGACATCGGAGGGATCGAGTGTAGGTTTTTTCAGAAGGGGTGCAACTCTCGCTCTCTTGAAGACGGAAGGGACGTAGCCAGCGGTCAGGGATGAGTTGATGAGCGAGGTAAGGGAGAAGGTCTCCGGAAATGGTCTGGAGAAGAGAGGAGGGGATAGGGTCGAGCAGGCAGGTTGTTGGGCGGCCGGCCGTCACAAGACGCGAGATTTCATCTGGAGAGAGAGGGGAGAAAGAGGTCAGAGCACAGGGTAGGGCAGTGTGAGCAGAACCAGCGGTGTCGTTTGACTTAGCAAACAAGGATCGGATGTCGTCGACCTTCTTTTCAAAATGGTTGACGAAGTCATCTGCAGAGAGGGAGGAGGGGGGGGAGGAGGATTCAGGAGGGAGGAGAAGGTGGCAAAGAGCTTCCTAGGGTTAGAGGCAGATGCTTGTAATTTAGAGTGGTAGAAAGTGGCTTTAGCAGCAGAGACAGAGGAGGAAAATGTAGAGAGGAGGGAGTGAAAGGATGCCAGGTCCGCAGGGAGGCGAGTTTTCCTCCATTTCCGCTCGGCTACCCGGAGCCCTGTTCTGTGAGCTCGCAATGAGTCGTCGAGCCACGGAGCGGGAGGGGAGGACCGAGCCGGCCTGGAGGATAGGGGACATAGAGAGTCAAAGGTTGCAGAAAGGGAGGAGAGGAGGGTTGAGGAGGCAGAATCAGGAGATAGGTTGGAGAAGGTTTGAGCAGAGGGAAGAGATGATAGGATGGAAGAGGAGAGAGTAGCGGGGGAGAGAGAGCGAAGGTTGGGACGGCGCGATACCATCCGAGTAGGGGCAGTGTGGGAAGTGTTGGATGAGAGCGAGAGGGAAAAGGATACAAGGTAGTGGTCGGAGACTTGGAGGGGAGTTGCAATGAGGTTAGTGGAAGAACAGCATCTAGTAAAGATGAGGTCGAGCGTATTGCCTGCCTTGTGAGTAGGGGGAAGGTGAGAGGGTGAGGTCAAAAGAGGAGAGGAGTGGAAAGAAGGAGGCAGAGAGGAATGAGTCAAAGGTAGACGTGGGGAGGTTAAAGTCGCCCAGAACTGTGAGAGGTGAGCCGTCCTCAGGAAAGGAGCTTATCAAGGCATCAAGCTCATTGATGAACTCTCCGAGGGGACCTGGAGGGCGATAAATGATAAGGATGTTAAGCTTGAAAGGGCTGGTAACTGTGACAGCATGAAATTCAAAGGAGGCGATAGACAGATGGGTAAGGGGAGAAAGAGAGAATGACCACTTGGGAGAGATGAGGATCCCGGTGCCACCACCCCGCTGACCAGAAGCTCTCGGGGTGTGCGAGAACACGTGGGCGGACGAAGAGAGAGCAGTAGGAGTAGCAGTGTTATCTGTTATCAGTGTTATTCTGAATGGCTTCAGAAGAAGAAAATATGAGAACGGATCACACCAGACATCCCAAGAATATTGCTGAACTGAAACAGTTTTATTAAGTGGAATGGTCCAAAATTCCTCCAGACCGTGATGCAAGTCTGATCCGCAACTACAGAAAACGTTTGGTTGATACTTATTGCTGGCAAAGGAGGGTCAACCAGTTATTAAATCCAAGGGTTCACATACTTTTTCCCACCCTGCACTGTGAATGTTTAAAACGGTGTGTTCAATAGAGACATAAACACGTATAATTGTTTGTGTGTTATTAGTCTTAGCATACTGTGTCTGTCTATTGTTTTGGCCTAGATGAAGATCTGATCAAATTGGATGACCAATTTATGCAGAAATCCAGGTAATTCCAAAGGGTTCACATACTTTTTATTGCCACTGTATATGATAAATATATTTGTTCATCTATTCAAGTTACTGGCCCAATGCTCTTAACCGCTAGGCTATCTTCCGCCCTACCAATTCAAATGTGGTTTAAAATGGTTTCAAAGATTTCCCAAAAGAGTAACAGTCTTCCAATTAAACCAGTGTTTCCCAACCCCTGTCCTTGAGTCCCCCCAACAGCACAGATTTTTGGTGTAGCCGCTGATTCAACTTGTCAAGGGCTTGATGATTAGTTGACAAGTAGAATCAGGTGTGCTTGTCCAGGGGCCATAACAAAAATATATACTGGTGGGGGTACTGAAGGACCAGTGGTAATTGTGCTCTCATTGTTTTATAAAGGGTAGGACAAATATTGTGAGACAGTTTAGAAAAGAAACAAATGTGTCTTTCTGTTTCTCTCGTGAAATCTGAACATTTTTAGACCGCATTTGAATCAATAACTGACAAAGCTTCGTCATTGTTAAACCCGGCGTTATGAAGAGATTATCTTACAACAAGGATAGAGTCACTTTCTCTCACTGACATGCATCATGTAGGCTATCTACATGAAAACATTCCTCTGAGAATCTTCTCCGCTCATATTCCCCTCGGTTTGTTTGATAAAGAACAGCTATCACAGTGCCATCCAACACAGCATGTCACACCAGCCAAAGTGACCGAATTAAACCCTTAACTCGCTCCCCTCTTCAGTGACGTGTGTCTGCATCGAAGTGACTCTGTACTGCGGTTGTTGTTGACGAGCCAATACGACAGGCTCAACGTGATGCTGTCTAAGAAGAAGGCAATGCCAAAGGGACGCAGCATGCCTTGGACTGTCATAACAGCCTTGGGAGACAGTGAAGAAGCAAAGAGATCATTATAGAATGCACTCACTGGTTAGAGTAGAATTGTCATGCAGTAATTTTTTATTTTTTTTTGTGAGGGAGAGTTCATTGAGGTGAGACAATCAGATGTTGATCAGCAGGTGTGTGACTATCCTCTGTATCCTTTATGCATCTGTTTCCTGTTGACTTAGATGCTACAAATGTGTCAAAAAACTAAGTTGTGTTGTTCCCAAGAGAGCAGTACTGAACGTCAGGTATTAAAATGTAGTTTACATTCATCAAGCTAATGGGCTGAAGACAAGTAGAACTTTTTGCAACCAATTGTGTTCTAACTAACTGAAGTAAAAAGAAAAAAGCACAACAGGTTTAAAATAATATATAAAATACATGATAAATTCCACATCCACTACCACCGTGGTATGTGGATCCTAACTTGCCTTCCTGTCAAAAATCTCACTATTTTATGTTACCATTCTGTGTTTACTTAACCCTTTACACTTGTGGGAGTTGGCCTACATGAATAGGTCTAATTTTAAATGTTTCTTACAGAAGAAAGTATATGCATAAGCATGGTAACAAGTTAAAGCGAACAGCTTGGAGATGATCAAATCAAATCTAATTGTATTTGTCACATGTGCCGAATACAACAGGTGTAGGTAGACCTTACAGTGAAATGCTTACTTTCAAGCCCTTAACCAACAATGCAGTTTTAAGGAAATACCTAAAAGAAAAGTAAGAGATAAGAGTAACAAATAACAAAAGTAAATAACAATAGCGGGGCTATATACAGGGGGTACCGGGACAGAGTCAATGTCAATGTGCGGGGGCACCGGTGTCGAGGTAATTGAGGTAATATGTACATGTAGATAGAGTTATTAAAAGTGACTGTGCATAGATAATATCAGAGAGTAGCAGGGGGGTGCAATGCAAATAGTCTGGGTAGCCATTTGATTATCTGTTCAAGGAGTCTTATGGCTTGGGGAAGAAGCTATTTAGGAGCCTCATGGTGTCACGCCCTGGCCATAGAGGTTTTTATTCTCTATTTTGGTTAGGCCAGGGTGTGACTAGGGTGGGCATTCTAGTTTCTTTATTTCTATGTTGGTGTGGTTTCCAATCAGAGGCAGCTGTCTATCGTTGTCTCTGATTGGGGATCATATATAAGTTGTCCTTTATCGTTTGGGTTTTGTGGGTAGTTATTTTCTGTTTAGTGTCTGCACCTGACAGGACTGTTTCGGTTATTTTGTTCGAATGCTTTGAGTAATACATTTATCATGAACACTTACCACGCTGCGCTTTGGTCCATGCCTTCTGACGAGAGACGTGACAGAACTACCCACCACCAAAGGACCAAGCAGCGTGGCCAGGAGGAGCAGGGATCCTGGGCCCGGGAGAAGAGTCAGTGGAGGACCTCATGGACATGGGAGGAGGTTATGGCAGGGGACAAGACCCTGCCATGGAAACAGGCGGAAACAGCAAGGGAGGAATGGCGGCGATACCAGGAGTCACAGCAACGAGGCAAGCACGAGAGGCAGCCCCCAAACATTTTTTGGGGGAGACACACGGGGAGAGTGGCAGAGTCAGGGTTCAGACCTGAGCCAACTCCTCGTGCTTACCGTGGGGAACGAGTGACCGGTCAAGCACCATGCTATCCAGTTCTGCTCACCATGCCTTCAGTGCGCATCCACAACCCAGTGTGCTCTGTGTAAGCTTCCCGCAGTGGCCGTGCTAGAGTGGGTATTCAGCCAGGACGGATTGTGCCGGCTCAGTGTTCATGGCCTCTGGTGCGTCTCTTTGGACCAGGTTATCCTGTGCCAGCTCTACGCACGGTGTCCCCGGTTCGCCAGAAAAGCCCAGTGCGACCTGTTCCAGCTCCCCACACTTGCCGGGCTAAGGGGGTATCCAGCCAGGATGAGTTATGCCAGCTCTGCGCTCCAGACCTCCGGTGCTCTGCGCTCCAGACCTCCGGTGCCTCCACGGTCCAGTGTGTCTTGAGCTGGCTCTACTCACTATGCCTCCAGTGCGCCATCATAGCCCAGTGCATCCTGTGCCAGCTCTCCACACTCACCGAGCTAGAGTGGCTATCCAGCCAGGATGTGTTGCGGCAGCTCCACTCACTAGGCTGCCTGTACGTCTCCTCATTCCGGTGAGACCTGTTCCAGCTCCACGTTCGAAGCCTCCAGTGATGATGCATGGCCCAAAGCCTCCAGTGATGATCCAAGGCCCAAAGCCTCCAGAATGATGATCCATGGCACGAAGCCTCCAGTGATGATCCATGGCATGACGCCTCCAGTGAGGATCCATGGCCCGAAGCCTCCAGTGAGGATCCATGGCCCAAAGCCTCCAGAATGATGATCCATGGCACGAAGCCTCCAGTGAGGATCCATCGCACGAAGCCTCCAGTGATGATCCATGACACGAAGCCTCCAGTGATGATCCATGACACGAAGCCTCCAGTGAGGAGCCATGGCTCCGCAGTCTGGAGCCTCCAGCGACTGTCCCTGGTCCGAAGCCTGCAGCGACGTCTCTGGTCCGGAGCCACCAGCGACGGTCTCCGGTCCGGAGCCACCAGTAACGGTCTCCGGTCCCCAGTTCGGCATCTCCAGCGACGGTCCGGAGCCTCCAGCGACGGTCCCCAGTTCTGCGCCTCCAGCGACGGTCCGGAGCCTCCAGCGACGGTCCCCGGTCCGGAGCCTCCAGCGACGGTCCCCGGTCCGGAGCCTGCGGCGACGGTTCCCAGTCTGGAGCCTGTGGCGATGATTGTTGGTCTGGTTCCTCCGGCGATGATCTGCGGCCCGGTTCCTCCAGTGAAGGTCCATGCACCAGGGCCGCCACCAAAGCGGAGGGATCTGCGGGTGGAGGGGGTCTATGTCCCGCACCAGAGCCGCCGCCGTGAAGGGATGCCCACCCAGACCCTCCCCTTTAGAGTCAGGTTTTGTGACCGGAGTCCGCACCTTTGGGGGAGGGAAGGTACTGTCACGCAGTGTTATTTTGTTCGCGTGTTTTGAGTAATACATTTATCATGAACACTTACCACGCTGCGCTTTGGTCCATGCCTTCTGTCGAGAGACATGACACTTGGACCTGGACTTGGTACTCTGGTACCGCTTGTCGCGCGGTAGCAGAGAGGACTGTCTATGACTAGGGTGGCTAGAGTCTATGATAATTTTTAGGGCCTTCCTCTGACACCGCCTGGTATATAGGTCCTGGATGGCAGGAAGCTTGGCCCCGGTGGTGTACTAGGCTGTTATTAGAAATTATTAGGCCAAAAATGAGGACACCTGGAAAATGTGGAGTAGGTGCAACATAAGAAAACAAAAAAATGACAAGGGTTTGAGTGAGAGGACTAAATGGTGTCTCCAAGCGGCCTAGAGCAAGCACATGTTTGTTTTGTTTGGAACTCAGCCCTGCATCCTCCACCATCACACAATTCCTTTGGTTGTTTACGCAATCCAAGAAAGGCCCATTATAAATCGCAATCTGGGTCAGGTGGGAATCATTTGAAAGCTTGTTCTATTGCCAAGTTATAAAACAAGATCAGACAGTGTTCACAGGGCAAGTCAGGGAAATCGCCATTTTGGTGCGCATAGAAAGGAGTCGAGAGTGCATTCAGGTGTGTGTTCCACTGCAAATTTTCGTTACAATAGAAAAACATAGGCTCATCAGTCAAAACCCATACAGCGCCGTGAAGCTCTGAGCGCCGACGTCATGTATAGAATGCTATTGTACAGACACTGTGTTCCAAATTTGGCTGCTTATCAGTGCCAAAATCTGCTATTTTCAATTGTGTACATGTACAAATGTAAAGGGCTACTCAAACATCTCAGTATGATCATTCAGTCTCGTTAGTGTCTTTCCTGCCTGTAATCTTGCTCCAGCTCAATGACTCACTGAGGTTTAAACCTGAGGAGTCAAGTCTGGGTCCACTGCCTCAAATTAGACCTGTCCCCCCCCATTCTCTCCACTCTCTCTAGCCTTGTTTATACCTGGTTCTAACATGCATCCTTTGTCCTGATTTTATCCACATTCTGACTATGCCCACATTGTAGCCGTATACAGATGGTAGTAAGATGTATGTCTTATCCATGTACACTGTGTATGCATTGTGACCAGATATCCTGGCCCCTCCCTGTATGCAAATTATTTGACAGTTATTCTTTCAATATATATTCATTTTAAGACACATATTGATGCAATAAGTCGATGGTGTCACCTGTCAATGATTCTAGAGGGCGGGATGATGATGGATGAAATGGGTTCACTATCCAGATCGGTCTACACTGGTAAGATTTCCAGACATAATGCTTCTGACTACCTCCGGAGGTGGTCAGGATGATCTGATCGCCATCAGATCCCAATGCAGCGTTTAATCATCTACATCTGTCTAAAAATGTGGGCATAATCAGAATGTGGACAATATCAGGACAACGGACGCAAGTTAGAACCGGGTATAAACGGGGTTTCTCTCTCCCCCCACTTCTCTTTCTCTCTTCACACCTCTCACAAGTTAATGAGAGGAAATAAAGCATCTGTCAGGCATGTCAAACGGCCTGGGCCCAGTAGACCAGGCAGGGAACTCAAGGTCACCTCATTGGCTCAGAGCAGCACCATAGTCATGTCTTGGAAGAGTGCCTGCGACACGGCCTTCGCCTCGAACTGCTGCTTTGACAGCTGGGAAATCAGAGTAGAAATACATTTATAAAGCTAGGGGAGAAGGAGGAGATAGAATGAGCTGCTGCCATCTTAATCAGAGCATGGATTGCTGTAGGTGTCGTAGCCTTTGATAAAGGAACTGCCACACACCTATAGGTAGCTCCTTCACAGGCGTGAATCATTTGTGGCGTTATGTTGATCCAAATACAATAGCCAGATTCAAATTTTATGTTACATCATCCATTCACTGGAAAAGACCATTGCGATGCTTTTAAATGCTTTAACGTTTGAACAACCTTCTCTCATGAGAAGGGCAGATACTATTGATGTTGCTGCCTTTGGGGCGGCCACTATAGGGACAGGCACCGTAGCAGAAGGGCAGATACTATTGATGTTGCGGCCCTTGGGGCAGTCATTATAGGGACAGTCACCATAGCAGAAGGGAAGATAGTATTGAGTAACTATAGCATAAGTGATACATATATAGTACAAATACATAGGCCATACAGTATACTACAGCCTAGCCCACTTACTGCGCTGGGCTCTGACTGTACTATTGCATCGTGGATGATGTCATTGAGGAGGAAAGGATGGGACTGTGTGTTGAGACCAGTTCTACACTAATCTTCCTCCAGAACATCTGGCGTGCGGACGAAGCCCATGTGGCCATCATGTACGGAACTGGGTATGGGGAGAACATTTGCTTTAGAATGGTTAAATATGCTGTAGGAAATTGTATAGGGAAAGGGTCTAAGATAGTGTTGTTGACTTTAATAGAGAAGTACTCCCAAATGGCAAACATTATTGTTTCAGCAAATCTCTCTCGCTCTTTCCATTTCTCTGACACCCACATGAATGCATAGATGTCCTTATTTTAAATCAGCTGAACATTATCTTAGCTGAACAACCCCCTCAGATGCCCTCTAGCCCATACCCCCCCAAGCAATAATATACTTCTCCAACCTCTTAAAGCCATAACAATAAGTGAATGGCCCCTGCAGCACCAGGAAGCCCATACTTACAGTACATTACACCGCTCTCCTTCATATGAGGCTCTCTGTCTGTACCTCATTAACTACAGAGCGCTGGGCCAGAGCCCCAAATGATCTCACTACAAAGCCATCTCATCTCAACCTCCTCTCCAAGGACTGCTGCTTCAAAACAAAATAAATGTAAATGACCGTCATTTTGGCCCCTGCCTGGCCTATCAACCACTCTATACCCCTGGGCAGCTGAGGGGAGGTCAGAGAGAGGGGAAACATCAGAGGGATATATGGGGGAATGTTACAGTCAGCCATCATCCCTTTATCAACCCTCCAGACGAGCTTCAATGCCATAAACTCTCCTTCCGTGGCCTCCAACTGCTCTTAAATGCAAGTAAAACTAAATGCATGCTCTCCAACCGATCGCTGCCTGCACCTGTCCGCCCGTCCAGCATCACTACTCTGGACGGTTCTGACTTAGCATATGTGGACAACTACAAATACTTAGGTGTCTGGTTAGACTGTAAACTCTCCTTCCAGACTCACATCAAACATCTCCAATCCAAAGTTTTATCTAGAAATGGCTACCTATATCGCAACAAAGCATCCTTCACTCATGCTGCCAAACATACCCTCGTAAAACTGACCATCCTACCGATCTATAATTTAGCACAAACAACTACCTCTTCCCCTACTGTATTTATTTATTTTGCTCCTTTGCACATTCTTCCACTGCAAATCTACCATTCCAGTGTTTTACTTGATATATTGTATTTACTTCGCCACCATGGCCTTTTTTTGCCTTTACCTCCCTAATCTCACCTCATTTGCTCACATTGTATATATACTTATTTTACTACTGTATTATTGACTGTATGTTTGTTTTACTCCATGTGTAACTCTGTGTTGTCATATGTGTCGAACTGCTTTGCTTTATCTTGGCCAGGTTGCAATTGTAAATGAGAACTTGTTCTCAACTTGCCTACCCTGGTTAAATAAAGGTGAAATAAAATAAATCAAAATCAAAAGACCAACAGACTGCCTGGAGTTAACTTGGGAATCTGGGACGCCCTCATGAAAAGAACCCAGCTAATATCAAAGCAAAGCTCATACTCTACCTTTCCATTGTAGTGATACTAGAGAATATACTCCCCTATATGTCACATTTGCATCAGCATTGTCTTGAAAATATTCAATATAACAATCTGATGCGAACTGGGTCAAGGTTTGAACCGAGAACAACAAGCGCTACAACTGTTTGTACTGTACTAGAATTGAACTAGAATTGCCACGTACAACTCCCCACTGTATTTAGTCTCCCCACTGTATTTAGTCTCCCCACTGTATTTAGTCTCCCCACTGTATTTAGTCTCCCCACTGTATTTAGTCTCCCCACTGTATTTAGTCTCCCCACTGTATTTAGTCTCCCCACTCTGTTTTGATCTTACTTTGAATAAGGTCATGGAAAGTGAAGAAGGAGACAATCTTGTCACTATCGATGAACAGGAAACTATTACCCCAAACAAAAATATTGTGTTAGGTTCCAGGTTGTATGTTAATTCTAAATAATCCCAGAGCAGCAACAATGCATGTTTCTAAAGCACTATCATCATGTAGCCTGACATTAAGCTGTGGGGCAGAGGAGATAGGAGATATGATGCCCCTGCCCTGGTCTCGTGGA
The DNA here is from genome assembly GCF_023373465.1 of Oncorhynchus keta. NCBI lineage: Eukaryota > Metazoa > Chordata > Actinopteri > Salmoniformes > Salmonidae > Oncorhynchus > Oncorhynchus keta. The sequence goes on from NC_068450.1 coordinate 53,030,715, forward strand.
TATACCAGCAGAGTTAAAGCTATGCAGGCAGCATTCTGGTAATCGATTAGCTCTCCTTTTGGGAAATTATTCTGTTCTCAGACACATTTAGTCCGCATACAAATATTTGTATCAGTCAGTCAGTAGGACTGTGGAGTCTATTTTGTGCCATGCCACCAACTACCGGCTCAGTCTCCCTGGTTGGGCTCCAGTGCCACTTGTTCCCTCCCAGGGGGGACATCCTGTGGATGGAGTTCTGCTCTGTCTTGGGGAAACAGATGTTTTGGATACAGAAACAGTAGAAGAGGCATGCATACAGCATACTGTGGTTATGTCCCAAATGGCACCCGATTACCTATTTAGTGCACTACTTGAGACCAGAGCTCTATGGGCCCTGTTCAAAAGTAGGGCACTATATAGGGAATAGCGAGCCATTTGGGATGCTATAACTCGGCAGCAAGGGGAACCAGCAGAGTCCCACACTTAGGGGAAGCGAGAGACACTTCCCTATTTGTTCTACTGATTCATCTTCTTAGGGCTAAGCCCTAGAGTACTGTAACTTGCAGTGGCACTTGTTCAGTCTCTGAAAAAGAATTGTACTGTGTTGTGTTTGTAACTATCTTCTGCAGATATGAGTCTTTAAATAAGTACCACCTTGTAATCAACATTGGAGAAGGCGTGTTTGCGGAGGGGCGTGGTTTATATAGCTAGAAAGCTACTCAACTTGTGCCAAAGATTGACTGTAGGGTGTCAGCAAATATAATTAAAAGTTTACACTATTCATCTATGGCAAATATACTTATGTCTCCCCTTTCATCTGTGTCTGGTTTTAGCTACTTACTGGCTAGCTAGGTCTCCAGCTAGCATTGCACAAAAGGAGGGGAAGGGTCGTTCAAAACTCTGACGCAGTTGTCATGTCAACACATCCATCAGTGCTGCCGTGAACTGCGTCACAATAGACAAACTGCAGGCGTATGAAAAACACATTGACATCGTTGGTGCAATTTCAATGTTGTTTGAGTCGCTTTGTGTGTCACCAAATTAGCTTGAGGTGATTTTACTACAACACTGCTCACTACATCCACATTTCTTGACGTAGCCATTTCAAAGAGATGTCAGTCAATGCAAGCTCATGAATATAAGCTCCCTGCCCACTCAGCCTGTCTTTTCAAACTTCCAGGTAGTTAGCTATGAGAGAAATAGTACTTTTTCTCAAATATTGAGCATTTTTATCCACACAAAATATTATGGGTGATAGTTTTTAGTCACCCAAAAGGCTTTAAGGACACACCTCAAATATTGCCACCCCTCTCTAGATTAAGGAACTATGGGGTATGGGGTCAAATCCTGTTGTAGGCACACTATTTAGAAAATAGTTTTATGTGAAACCACACTTTCTGTACAGTTGTTCAAATAATTCATTTAATTTAGTATAATATAAGCTTCTGTCTTAAAACTTGTTTGGGATAGGGGGCAGTATTTTCACGTCCAGATGAAAAGCGTACCCAAAGTAAACTGCCTGTTACTCATGCCCAGAAGATAGGATAGGCAGATAATTGGTATATTTGGATAGAAAACACTCTAAAGTTTCTAAAACTGTTAACATTATGTCTGTGAGTATAACAGAACTGATATGGCAGAACTGATATGGCGAAACCCCGAGGACAAACCATCTCTCAAAAAAACTAAAATCAGCCTACCACTATTTTTAATGGCTATCACTTATATAGTTCCTAGGGCTTCCACTAGATGTCAACAGTCTTTAGAAAGAGTTTTATGCTGGTTTTTGGAAAAATTAGCCAGAAATTGTAGTTTTTCTAGGTGGCTCCCATTTTGGCTGTAGTGTTTCCAAGCGGGTGAATGAGAGCGCGTTATTTGGTATTTTTCTCCGGTAAAGACAATAACGATTCTCCGTCTTAAATTGTATCGTTTATTTACGTATTTGGGTACCTAAGGTTTGATTATAAACGTTGTTTGACTTGTTTGGAAAAGTTTATTAGTAACGTTTGGGATTCATTTTGTATGCATTTTGATGGAGAGAAACTGTGTGGAATATTGACTGAAGCGCGCCAGCTAAACTGAGATTTTATGGATATAAAGAGGGACATTATCGAACAAAAGGACCATTTGTGATGTAACTGGGACCTTTTGGAGTGCCAACAGAAGAAGATCATCCAAGATGGCGTAGCAGTCAGACGTCTCTATCTTATGTCCTGTCGTGTCCCTTGTATATATCTTTTTACATATTTTTCTTTGCATATCTTTTAAAAATATTTTCCTAAACCTCAACTTCTAAATACTCTCCTGCAACCCGCCTCATCCAATGTGGTGTGGATCTGCTTTTTTCTAAAGTATTTCTATTTACTTCGGAACTGGAGTCCCTCAACCTCCCTTTGGTCGTCTTTCCTTCCAGTTCTCTGCTGCCAATGACTGGAACGAACTGCAAAAATCTCTTCAACTGGAGACTCATATCTCCCTCACTAGCTTTAAGCACCAGCTGTCAGAGCAGCTCACAGATCATTGCACCTGCCCATCTGTAAACAGCCCATCTATCTACCTACCTCATCCCCATACTGTATTTATTTATCTTGTTCCTTTACACCCCAGTATCTCCACTTGCACATTCATCTTCTGCACATCTACCATTCCAGTGTTTAATTGCTATATTGTAATTACTTTGCCACCATGGCCTATTTATTGCCTTACCTCCATTATCTTACCTTACACTCACTGTATATAGACTTTTGTTTCCTACTGTATTATTGACTATGTTTTGTTTATTCCATGCGTAACTCTGTTGTTGTATGTGTCGAATTGCTATGCGTTATCTTGGCCAGATCGCAGTTGCAAATGAGAACTTGTTCTCAACTAGCCTACCTGGTTAAATAAAGGTGAAATAAAAAATAAATACAACATTCAAATTTCCAAAAAAGTTAGGGCCTTTTTTACATCGCTATTTCTGACTTTCGTGTCACACCTGCCTGGTTGAAAAAAGTTTTTCAATGTTTTTTTTTATTTTTATTTATTTATTTTATCTCATTTTCATGGTATCCAATTGTTTTTAGTAGCTACTATCTTGTCTCATCACTACAACTCCGGTACGGGCTCGGGAGAGACGAATGTTGAAAGTCATGCGTCCTCCAATACACAACCCAACCAAGCCGCACTGCTTCTTAACACAGCGCGCATCCAACCCGGAAGCCAGCCGCACCAATGTGTCGGAGGAAACACCATGCACCTGGCAACCTTGGTTAGCGCTCACTGCGCCCGGCCCGCCACAGGAGTCGCTGGTGCGCAATGAGACAAGGACATCCCTACCGGCCAACCCCTCCCTAACCCGGACGCTAGGCCAATTGTGCTTCACCCCACGGACCTCCCGGGTGAGGCCGGTTACGACAGAGCCTGGGAGCGAACCCAGAGTCTCCGGCGCAGCAGTACAGCGCCCTTAACCACTGCACTGTCCTCAGATAATTGCACTGTATGCTTTCGTAAAGCCTTTTTGAAATCTGACACAGCGGCTGGATTAACAAGAAGTTAAGCTTTATTTTTGATGTATTACACTTGTGATTTTATGAAATTGAAATATTTAAAATACTGTAGTTTGAATTTTGCACTCTTCAATTTCATTGGATGTTGTCGAGGTGTCCAGCACCCCTTTTCCAAAGATTAAGCATCCTAAATAATGCCATAGATTCAGTTTTTTTAAATTGTGAACTTGAAGGCAAAAAAGAAAAGCATAATGTAAACCTGGTATTCCAACTGATTTTAGGCTACTACTGCTGTCACGTTGTCATAACGAGGAGACCAAGGCGCAGCGTGATAAGAATACGTTCTTCTTTAATGAAAGAGAAACACTGAACAAAGTATACAAAACAACCATGCCGCTATCAGCCACGAGTGCTCAGCCACGAGTACACATAGAGAATAACCCACAAAACCAAAATGGAAATGGCAACCTAAATAGGATCTCCAATCAGAGACAACGACAAACAGCTGCCTCTGATTGGGAACCAATTCAGGCCACCATAGACCTATATATATATATATATATATATATATACCTAGACAAGACAAAAACACACATACCGCCCTCGTCACACCCTGACATAACCAAAATAATAAAGAAAACAAAGATAACTACGGTCAGGGCGTGACAACTGCCAACGACTTGTCTTGCACATAGTCAAGGCCCCCAGTACCAAAGCAACCCCAAAACATTATCAAACCTCCCCCATGTTTTTTTTCATTGGTCCACAGAACATTTTCACTGTATTTGGGGTTGTTCAGGTGGGGTTATGCAAAGTGCAATGGGGCTTTCGTTTGTCTCTTCAACAGTACGGTATTTTGTGTTCGTAGCTAATGCATCTTTTTACTATGTGCTTGCTTTCGCAGGAGTTCTGACAACAACTTCTGCAGATATGACTGAAACAAACTCAGCCGCTTTTTTAGGTAAGTATATTAATGTTTTCAGAATTCACACATTGATACAGACAGAAGGTGGGGAGAGAGAAATGCCAACACGTTGTCTACACCAAAGTGTGAAGATGCCTACAGTGGCGGACAAATATATTGCCAACATTGCACTTTTTTATTAATATTTCCCTATTTCTTTAGAACTCTGTCCCTGGTGGGGCTTGTCGATTCACCTCTGTGTCCAGTCTGCCAAAAAATACTTTCCTGACACTCACCTCCACGCATTCTGGTTTTGTCCCATCATTCAGAATTACTGGGGGGAAAAAGTTCTGAGCATTCCCTCAGTCGTCCTCCATATTACCATTCCTGCATCCCCATCACTCTGCATACTAAATTACTTTGATGATGACGTCCACCTGTGTTTCCTCTATGTTCAAGGACAAACAACACTTCCTATTGATTTCATTAACAATCACCCAAAAAGTGACCCAGTCAACATCAAAATGGCACCTCCTACCAGGGACCAACACTCTATGGGTGTTAGTTTGTGAACACTATTTCGGTGGATCACATATAATGCTAACCAGCAGCTTATCCACTAGTCTTGCTTAGTCTTGTACGGTCCTGTCCTGTCCAGTGTTTCCGTCTCTTGTTTTGTCCTGTTTTGAAATGTCCCTATTTTCTACTTGCCTATTTTTATCCTTACCCTACTTATCCTTATCCTTACCCTACTTATCCTTATCCTTACCCTACTTTATCCCTACTTATCCTACTTATCCTTACCCTACTTTATCCCTACTTATCCTACTTATCCTTACCCTACTTTATCCCTACTTATCCTACTTATCCTTACCCTACTTTATCCCTACTTATCCTACTTATCCTTACCCTACTTTTCAGTTTTTTTCTTACTTTTTGGTTGTAGTTGACCTTCTTCACTATAATAAACCGTTTTTATGTACATAGATTTGAGATCAGAATTTTAACACCCACGGTTTTTAATTGAACACTTTCTTAAGACATGATATGTTATCCCACCGAAATAGTGTTCACAAACTAACACCCCTCGAGTGTTGGTCCCTAACACCGTGCTCCATGGCAAAATATGTGGGTTGCCTCAAGTTTACGGTCTTGTCGTCAACTCCAATTCGAATGCTAATCCGTTATAGCCTAGTTTGCAGTCCACATCGTTCTACTTGCATTGCTTCAGTATGGAAATACATGGTTAAACATAGGCTATAGCATTTGCTCTGTTATATGGGCTAGGCCTACTGTAAATTGCAGTCTGGACATGGACATGCCAAATATAGTCAATAAGCATGATTAAATTCACTAGGCTATTGATAAGGCCTAAAAAGACTGTTTCTAATTCTAATCGAATTCTAATATGAATTTAACAACAACTTGTTTTAAATAGGCCATGTCTCAATATAGTTACAGGCACATGATTGCTCCCCGTGGGCAACTTCTTAGACTATGGAGGGTTTTATGCACATCCAAACGTTTCACAGAAGCTGGATAAAGATCCAATGTAAAGAGAAAGGGGGGTCCACTCACTGCTATACTGCTCGCAAATGTAACGATTTATAAACATCATGGAACCATCTTACAGATCATATTTGCACTTCTCCAGAAATTGCATGGCAATTGAGCCATTTAATCTACGTTACCACAAACCCATGGATGGGGAATATTTCTAATAAGTTTGGTTTTTAATCAAATTAAACAAAAAAAAACAATGAATCTGCTTTTTTAAACAAACAACGATATTTCCAAGTAGGATCGTGTCTGAAGCATGATGTCTTAAATCGCTCACGTTCTATGGCACTGTGTGCACACGTAGGCCTTAATGCCATTATGCATAACATTCACGCCTCTATTCACACTTCTCCTGTCAATTGTATTGTTGCCTATGTGCGAGGCAGATTCTCAAAAATATCTGCCGTTGATATGACATTATACACTCTTAGGTTCTAGGTAGCACCTTTTGTTCTGAGAGTGTTGGAGGCGTGGATAGTTTGGAGGAGAGTGTGTGTCTTTGGTAATGGATGGATTTGAAAATGGGGATGGATAGCCTACTGAACAAGCAAAATGAAGTATGCAGGTATGTGAATTGTGAATAATGAAAAATCAGGATGGCAAAAACGTCCAAAATATTTGTAAGCAATCTTAGTAGACCATTTAAAACCTCTTTATTCATAGGCTAGTTGGCTAATGGCCAGGATAAAAAATAGGAACCTATGAGTTGTTGCTAAACCAGTCTTGATGAAAAGAGAAGGCAATTTTTGGTTTTAATCAAATGAAACGATTCATCATATTATGTTTCTAAATATGAGATTAACCGGCACAAAATGCACATCTCTCTTCCATGAGCACTGTGTGTCATGGCTAGACTGACTGCACTTCCGGCTCTCAAACCCATTCCATTATCAACTGCATTACCATTCAGATTGTCTTAACTTCCCATTAGCGCTGAATGAAATGGTCACTTCTGCTTGTGTTTTTAAAGGTCATGAATGGTCGAAATCGTGTTTTGCATGAGATTTTATGATATTTGGACGAGACATTGATAAAGTTTGATCATAAAGTTACTGGTCCCCTCCCCATGTCAAACACTTGGATTCAGGAAGCGGCATTATTAAAGGGATTGGGGGTGGCATCATCCTAAATCTCATTTTAATACCCACCAAAAAAAAAAAAGAAAGAAAGGAAATTATTACAGCCTCCACTCTTCTGGGAAGGCTTCCCACTAGATGTTGGAACATTGCTGTAGGCACTTGCTTCCATTCAGCTACAAGAGCATTAGTGAGGTCAGGTGATTAGGCCTGGCTTGCAGTCGGCGTCCAATTCATCCCAAAGGTGTTCGATGGAGATGGGGTCAGGGTTCTGTGCAGGCCAGTCAAGTTCTTCCACACCGAGCTCGACAATCCATTTCTTTATGGACCTCGCTTTTTCACTGGAGCATTGTTATGCTGAAACAGGAAAGGGCCTTCCCCAAACTATTGCCACAAAGTTGGAAGCAATAGTCATCTCAATAGTCGTCTCTAGAATGTCATTGTATGATGTAGAGTTAAGATTTCCCTTCACTGGAACAAAGGCGCCTAGACCGAACCATGGAAAACAATTATTCCTCCCCCACCAAACTTTACAGTTTGTACTAGGAAATTGGGGCAGGTAGCGTTCTCCTGGCATCTGCCAAACCCAGATTCGTCCGTCAGACTGCCAGATGGGGAAGCGTGATTCATAAGTCCAGAGAACACGTTTCCACTGCTCCAGTGTTCAATGGCGGCGAGCTTTACACCACCACAGCCAACGCTTGGCATTATGCATGGTGATCTTAGGTTTGTGTGTGGCTGCTCGGCCATGGAAACCCATTTCATGAAGCTCCAGACGAACAGTTATTGTACTTATGTTGCTTCCAGAGGTAGTTTGAAACTCAGTAGTGAGTGTTGCAACCGAGGACAGACTCAGCGGTCCCGTTCTGTGAGCTTGTATGGCCTACTACTTCGCAGCTGAGCCGTTGTTGCTCCAAGACGTTTCCACTTCACAATAACAGCACTTACAGTTGATCGGGGCAGCTCAAGCAAGGCAGAATTTTGACGAACTGACTTGTTGGAAAGGTAGCATCCTATGACGGTGCCAACAGTCTCTGAGCTCTTCAGTAAGGCCATTCTACTGTTTGTCTATGGAGATTGCATGGCTGTGTGCTCTCTTTTATACACCTGTCAGCAATGGGTGTGGCTGAAACAGCCAAATCCACTTTGAAGGGTGTCCACATACTCTTTTGTATATTTAGTGTATTTGTACTGTACACTTTGAAGTAGACAACATGTTGGCATTTCTCTCTCTGCCCATTCTGTCTTTATCTATGCGTGATTATGCGCGACTAAGATCTTTTCACTCATATGGACAAACTCCATATTAATGCCCATGATTTTGGAATGAGATGTTCGACAAGCAGGTGTCCACATACTTTTGGTCATATAGTGTATGTATAAATATAAAAAGGGAGAGATATTCAAATTATGCTACAGATGTTGTAAGAACACGCAGGGGGATATGGACATGACAAGGCTGGGTGTGAACAGACAGAGAGCGAGCACGAGCAGCCTTTCCCTGAAGCCTACATGCCTCAGTCTCAATTACCATCCTGTCTCTGACCTCAAATAGTGAGAGTTAATAAGGCCTGTGAACTCTCCTCTCCAAGCTCAAACATGTATTCTCTCAGTACTGACACACACACTAACACCTCTTACCCTCTTACACCCCGGGTAGCTAGTCTTTTGAATGCAGCAACCTCCTACTCTCAGCTCAACCTCCGTCATGTCATCCACTACATTTGTGCCCCTGTACAGGGAGAGTGGTTATCGGTGCACGTATCTTGATAATGACTTGGTGTGTGCAACATTCACTATATAGTGTGCTACTTTTTGACCAGAGCACCAGGGGCCATGGTCAAAAGTAGTACACTATGGAGGGAATAGGGTGCCATATGGGACACAGCCTTGGAAGGGGTTGCACATTTTAACGAAAATGATTAATTAATCATTAATGATAGACTTACTCCTCTGATGAAGCAGGTAATTAAGCGTTAATGAGGTACTGAAGAACCACACACTGAAGCGTCCCAGCACACTTATTTTTATTTTTTACTTGGCACTTTTGAAATGTGTGACATTTTTCCCTGCAAGTTGTTCTGGGAAGTGTGTGTGTGTGTGTGTGTGTGTGTGTGTGTGTGTGTGTGTGTGTGTGTGTGTGTGTGTGTGTGTGTGTGTGTGTGTGTGTGTGTGTGTGTGTGTGTGTGTTGCACTATAAGATAGGTTGAGCTGACACACATTGAGCTGATTGGAGTGTGTGTGTCCCCCGGCTAGATTAAAGTCAAGGTGGATTGGACAGCTGTTCCATTGCAATAACTTATACTTAGCATCTCCTTCATCACTCTTTATTTAGTTTCCCTTCCTCTTTTGACAGGTAGAAAGGCACCTTCTACCTGTCACTGTTTCAGTGAGAGAATAACATTCAGTCAACAGGCCCTGCGCTCGACTAGCGTCCTGTCCAGGGGGTGTACTTGTACATCAAGCTGCCTCCACGCTTCAGACACAGGATAATCAGGAGATTAAAGTCAACAGTATAGCTGCATTGGGGAGTTCTAGGGAGTCTCTGTGGGAATGGTTGAGGGGGTCTTCAAGGGTTCAGGCTTCACAAGATTGTGATATTGAAAAAGGAAACTATGACATATTTTATATCACTATCATGCACATGTTCCCTCACACATAAGGATGGCTCTGTTGCGGAAAAACTGATACATGTTTGATAGTGTCTTGATGCTGTATTGTTTGTCCTTCATGTTCTAATACTTTAATGTTACCTCTTCCTTGTGTTTTTTGTCATAAATAATTATAAAACTTTTTTTTTTTAATTAAACAGTATAGCTGCACTCAAACTCATATCATATACTGTAAACACAACTCTGTCAGTACTGTATAGTGTAAACCAGAGTCAAACTACAGAGCTAAGCTAGTGTAATGAAGGTATGGTGAAATCTGAAGGGAAATGTAACGATAAATCAGTAGGTACTGTACATGTCTGTGTGTTGACTACAAGGCTCTGTCTCTCTAATGTCATTATCGTGTTGTCTGTTCTGGTGTCATTGCAGTGGGAGCCGCCCACGTAGAGGATGGATCCTTTGAAGCCATTTTCGGAGGTGAGAAATATATCAATCACAATGTATTTATAAAGGCGTTTTTATATGAGCAGTTGTCACGAGGCGCTATACTTTAACCCGGCCTAACTCCTAAGCTTTAGAGATGGTTATCCAGATCTGGTTAGCACTATTGTTCTCTCTATAGTCTGAGAATGGAACCAATGCCATGAGTATCACGTAAATGGAAAGTCCTCCACTCATTGTTTCTGGTTTCACCTACCTAATTGTTATAGTTTCGCTAGTCATGCGGAGGAAACAACGCTCTGCCATGAAAAGCCATGAACTTTACTTACATTTGAAGTCAATTAGCAGGTGCTCTTATCCAGAGAAACTCACAGGAAGTGCCTCGCTCAAGGGCACATCGACAGATTTTTCACCTAGTCAGATCAGGGATTCAAACCAGCGACCTTTCGGTTACTGGCCCAATCATATTAAACGCTAGGCTACCTGCCCGACTCAACCCACCTAAAATCAGTTAACTAAAATCTAAAAATAGAATGTCGCTTTGACGTTCTCGCTCGCGATTACTACTATGATAACGTGTCTTACGGAAAAAAACGTATTACACTTTAAAAGAGTACTCTATATTTTCAGAAACCATTCTCCTCTCTCAGTCGGTCTCATTTCTACTCGTCTCTCTCCCTTCCCAGGAGTCATTTTTGCCCTGCTCCTGGCGTTGCTCCTGGCGTTGCTGGTACTGCGCTACATTGTCAAGCATAAGGGCACTTACCACACCAACGAGGCCGACTGTGGTGATTCCGTCGACAAGTTTGGCGGTGACTCTCAAAGCGAGCAGGTTCAACTAGAGATTTTGGACAAGGAAGAATAGAAAGAAGGATACTTCATTTGAAACAGGATCTTGTTCCATTTCTAAACCAGGGCCAATATTTTCTATGGAATTGCCTATGATGGTCATCTAATTTCAAGACAACATTTATATGGGGCCTACAACCTTCTCAGCTCTGCAGATTTTGCTACGAAGTGACAAAATAATTAGATCACTTATTTTTGTATTGCCCATATAGTATATACACTATATATGCAAAAGTATGAGGAGACCCCTTCAAATTAGTGGATTGGCTATTTCAGCCACATTACAGCCTTATTCTACAGCTTTATTTCCCTCATCAATCTACACAAAATCTCATAATGACAAAGCAAAAACAGTTATTTATCTATTTTTGCAAATGTATTTTTTTTTAACTGAAATATCACATTTACATAAGTATTCAGATCCTTTACTCAGTACTTTGTTGAAGCACCTTTGGCAGTGATTACAGCCTTGAGTCTTCTTGTGTATGACGCTACAAGCTTGGCACACCTGTATTTGGGGAGTTTATCCCATTCTTCTCTACAAATCCTCTCAAGCTCTGTCAGGTTAGATGGGGAGTTACTGCACAGCTATTTTCAGGTCTTGGGTTCAAGTTCGGGCTCTGGCTGGGCCACTCAAGGACGTTCAGAGACTTGTCCCAAAGCCACTCCTGCATTGTTCTGGCCGTGTGCTTAGGATCGTTGTCCTGTTGGAATTTGAACCTTCAAGCCAGTCTAAGGTCCTGAGGGCTCTAGAAAAGGTTGTCATTAATGATCTCTCTGTACTTTGCTCAGTTCAACTTTCCCACAATCCTGACTAGTCTCCCAGACCCTGACACTGAAAAAAAATCCCCACAACATGATGCATCATGCTTCACCGTAGGGATGGTGCCAGGTTTACTCCAGACATGACTCTTGGCATTCAGGCCAAAGAGTTCAATCTTGGTTTCATCAGACCAGAGAATCTTGGAGAATCTCATGGTCTGAGAGTCCTTTAGGGGCTTTTATTGGGCACACTCCAAGCGAGCTGTCATGTGCCTTTTACTGATGAAGGGCTTCCGTCTGGCCACTCTACCATAAATGCCTGATTGGTGGAGTGCTGCAGAGATGATTGTCCTTCTGGAAGGTTCTCCCATCTCCACAGAGCAACTCTGGAGTGCTGTCAGAGTGACCATCCGGTTCTTGGTCACCTCCCTGACCAAAGCCCTTCTCCCCCAATTGCTCACTTTGGCCGGGCGACTAGCTCTATGAAGAGTCTTGTTGGTTCCAAACTTGTTCCATTTAAGAATGATGGAGGCCACTGTGTTCTTGGGGACCTTCAATGCTGCAGAAATGCTTTGGTACCCTTTCCCAGATCTGTGCCTCGACACAATCCTGTCTCGGAACTCTATGGACAATTCCTTCGACCTCACGGCTTGGTTTTTGCTCTGTCATGCACTGTCAACTATAGACAGGTGTGTGCCTTTCCAAATCATGTCCAATCAATTGAATTTATCACAGGTGGACTTCAACCAAGTTGTAGAAACATTCAAGGATGATCAGTGAAAACAAGATGCACCTGAGCTCAATTTAGAGTCTCATAACAAAGGGTCTGAATACCTATGTAACATTAGAGTGTCTAGTTTGAGAAACAAACGCCTCACAAGTCCTCAACTGGTAGCTTCATTAAATAGTACCAGCAAAACACCAGTCTCAACCTCCGTGAACCAGTGAACCAGTGAAGAGGCAAATCCGTGATGCTGGTCTTCTAGGCCGAGTTGCAAAGAAAAAGACATACCTCAGACTGGCCAATAAAATGAAAAGAGTAAGATGGGCAAAAGAACACAGACACTGGACAGAGGAACTCTGTCTAGAAGGCCAGCATCCCAGAGTCGCCTCATCACTGTTGATGTTGCTCAGTTGTGCACCAGGGCCTCCCACTCCTCTTTCTATTCTGGTTAGAGACCGTTTGCACTGTTCTGTGAGGGGAGTAGTACACAGTGTTGCACGAGATCTTTAGTGTCTTGGCAATTTCTCACATGGAATAGCCATAATTTCTTAGAACATGAATAGACTGACGAGTTTCAGAAGAAAGTTATTTTTTTCCGGCCATTTTGAGCCTGTAGTCAAACCCACAAATGCTGATGCTCCAGATATTCAACTAGTCTATTGAAGGCCTGTTGTAGTGCTTCTTTATCAGAACAACAGTTTTCAGCTATGCGAACATAATTGCAAAATAGTTTCTAATGATCAATTAGCCTTTTAAAATGAGAAACTTAGCTAACACAACGTGCCATTGTAACACAGGGGTGATGGTTGCTGATAATGGGCCTCTGTACGCCTATGTAGATATTCCATAGAAAACATGCCGTTTCCAGCTACACTAGTCATTTACAACATTAACAATGTCGACTCTGTATTTCTGATCAGTTTGATGTTATTTTAAGGGACACATTTTTTTGTTCTCATTTCTTTCAAAAACAAGGAAATTCTAAGTGACCCCAAACTTTTGAACGGTAGTGTATGCTCAAAGTATTAACATCGCAAAATACTGTATCGGTGACTAAATGTGGTCAAGTTTATGTTGAAGATAATGCATGTCGGTTGTTTTATCACATGAAAATGCCATTCGATAAAGTGTGGGTATGTATCAAGCTACACATTTGATACATTTTCATTGTCATGGATTAAATCAGCCAAACTTTTTTCCCAATTAAGAGTTTACTTGTATACCCAGTCGAAGAATCGGATTATTCAACACAACATCTGGGTTCAGGAAACCAAGATATAGGGGCAAATGTTTGCACTTCAATAGTGTGTGTTAATGAGATTTAGAAGCTTATGGAGGATTTTGTGTTTTCTATTTTCATCAAGCTAGAATAGAGCGATGCAGTGCCCGGGGCTGCTGAAGGGCAGTTCTGAATCCTTGAGTAGCGCCAGGCAGCGATATGTGGGTTTAATGCAATTCCAACAACCCCAGAAACGTTCCTGCAGAGCTGAGACAGCACACTTTGCAAAAAACCATTGTGCCTCTGGGAAATCATTTTACTCTAATTGCGTATTATTCTTGGTTGGGATACAAGACAATACAAGCCAATCTCAAGATCATACATCACCTGATCTACGAGCTGGCAAAGAGCACTTACTTTTGGCCATTTGATTGCAAGTTGAAAGTATTTATTTCCATTTGTCTTCCTAATCAAAGTATGGGACAATTGCTAACCTTTCTCCAAACAGAGTTTTCCTTCAATTCTCTAATCAAGTCCAACTTCAAAGCCAGTGACTCAACGTGTTTGAGTGCAGTAGCTTGAGTGCTCTGTCTGATTGAGGTAAAGACAATAACGCCATTGAGACATCCATCCAACTGCCATCCTCACCGACAACATATCAAATCCTATTGATCAGGGAGGAAAACACTTACAAAACATGTGCCCCAAATGGCACCCTATTTCTTATTTAGTGCACTAGGCTACTTTTGACCAGGGCCCTATGGGGGAAAAGGATGCTAAACAGGGAATAGGGTGCCACTTGGGACTCGGCCGTGACTTCAGCAGGGCCACTGACACCTCTCAAGGAGATGAACAACTTTTCTAAAAGAGTCATTCCAGGGTCACTGAAGCCATAGCCTGGCCTAGACAGCTAAATACAAGCACAAAGGCGCTTGAAAGGCAATAATCAGGAAGTCAGCCTTGCAACCAGCAACCAGCAACCAGCCGCACTTCCCGTTCAATGTAGTTTTATTATTAGGAATCAAATAACAGTTCAAAAGACACCCATCCTGTTCTCTTACAATTGTATCCCAGCTTTCCTCCTGGCCTTGGTGCGCGGAGAACATACTGTTTTATTGCGACAATAATCCATACTTTGATATGGCCCTGAAGGCATCAACATAAATTCATTTCATCTCGACTGCTCTGTGAAGCTTGAACAATGGCAAAGCCAAAGCTGGTGACTTTTCCCATCTCTTCTCCTTCTGTCGACAAAACGGCATAAAATGCAAATACATGCTAGCATTCTCCGTGGATGAACGCGGCAGTACTCTCCTAAAGACACCAACGATGAAAACACATTGAATTTCTTTTGAACAATGTAGCTACCTCACTCTCTTTGAGTTGTAGCTAATTCCAGTAAAAGAGGATACGGTACGTGAATTAATGAACGACTTGACTTGGAAGCCCATGGTACCATAGTCTGAGTTGTGTAGATTATCGCCCTTGTTAGATAATAGGCTAAGTCTTGTGTGCTTCCCAAACAGCACCCATAGAGCTCTAGTCAAAAATTGTGCACTACAGAATGTACAGGAAATAGTCTGCCATTTGGGACAGAGACCCTGGATGTGTTCAGACAAAGGAAAGAAGAATGGGAACAGGAAACTCATTGAATCATCTTGTTAGAATATCCCCATGGCTTACAATAGGCGCGGTCCCAAATGCAACTCTATTCCCTGGTCCCTGGTCAAAAGTAGTGCACTGCGTAGGGATTAGGGTGCCATTTGGGATGCACATTTAAGGTTCTGGAGCTATTGAGAAAGGAGAGTTTTGCATAATACAGCAGCAATAAAACAGAAAACACTAAATTCCAGCTCATCCAAGTGTTGCTCTATTCTATTCTTCAGCGAATATCCTATAAGCTATAATGAAGATATGTGACTTAGCCCCTGACATGGCAAGCTTCCTAGGAGAAAGGACTTCCATTCCAGACTCAATTACTATTTCAATACGTTTCCGCTATGGATATTGAATATTGCAAGATAAGCAGTTCTCGCAAAATTGCTATCACAAAGTCTGCTCCGGGGTTTATGTTAAGGCTTTTTACGCTTCTGTTCAAAGGTGCATTGGGAAGGTTATGAAGTACATTTTTTTGGGGGGGGCAGGGTTACAGGAATAAATAATCCAGTACCTGCCTGTGAAGACGGATGCTACATTGTTACAGCCAGGAATAGTTTCTGCGCTCAGCACTTCCCCAAAGAAGTGAATGTCAAACTTGTGAATGTCAAACTTGTGAATGTCAAACTTGTGAATGTCAAACTTGTGAATGTCAAACTTGTGAATGTCAAACTTGCAGAGAGAGGGGATCCCCAACAGAGCAGCGTTAGAGAACTGTTAAACCAACTCAGTGTTAAAGATGAAATCGGCATAAGGTGAAACAGTGCCACTGTTCGCCCTCAGTGCATTTGTCGTGATTTTTGTTCTGCTGATGAAAATGGAGGAGAGGAGCAATCAGAATCGTGGACCAAAAAATATTCCAGTACATACTCATACTCAACCAATGCAGTGTTAAAACAGTGTTCAACCAATGCAGTGTTAAAACAGTGTTCAACCAGTGCAGTGTTAAAACAGTGTTCAACCAATGCAGTGTTAAAACAGTGTTCAACCAATGCAGTGTTAAAACAGTGTTCAACCAATGCAGTGTTAAAACAGTGTTCAACCAATGCAGTGTTAAAACAGTGTTCAACCAATGCAGTGTTAAAACAGTGTTCAACCAATGCAGTGTTAAAACAGTGTTCAACCAATGCAGTGTTAAAACAGTGTTCAACCAATGCAGTGTTAAAACAGTGTTCAACCAATGCAGTGTTAAAACAGCTTTCAACCAATGCAGTGTTAAAACAGTGTTCAACCAATGCAGTGTTAAAACAGTGTTCAACCAATGCAGTGTTAAAACAGCTTTCAACCAATGCAGTGTTAAAACAGTGTTCAACCAATGCAGTGTTAAAACAGTGTTCAACCAATGCAGTGTTAAAACAGCTTTCAACCAATGCAGTGTTAAAACAGTGTTCAACCAATGCAGTGTTAAAACAGTGTTCAACCAATGCAGTGTTAAAACAGTGTTCAACCAATGCAGTGTTAAAACAGTGTTCAACCAATGCAGTGTTAAAACAGTGTTCAACCAATGCAGTGTTAAAACAGTGTTCAACCAATGCAGTGTTAAAACAGTGTTCAACCAATGCAGTGTTAAAACAGCTTTCAACCAATGCAGTGTTAAAACAGTGTTCAACCAATGCAGTGTTAAAACAGCTTTCAACCAATGCAGTGTTAAAACAGTGTTCAACCAATGCAGTGTTAAAACAGTGTTCAACCAATGCAGTGTTAAAACAGTGTTCAACCAATGCAGTGTTAAAACAGCTTTCAACCAATGCAGTGTTAAAACAGCTTTCAACCAATGCAGTGTTAAAACGGTGTTCAACCAATGCAGTGTTAAAACAGTGTTCAACCAATGCAGTGTTAAAACAGTGTTCAACCAATGCAGTGTTAAAACAGTGTTCAACCAATGCAGTGTTAAAACAGCTTTCAACCAATGCAGTGTTAAAACAGTGTTCAACCAATGCAGTGTTAAAACAGCTTTCAACCAATGCAGTGTTAAAACAGTGTTCAACCAATGCAGTGTTAAAACGGTGTTCAACCAATGCAGTGTTAAAACAGCTTTCAACCAATGCAGTGTTAAAACAGCTTTCAACCAATGCAGTGTTAAAACAGTTTTTAGAAGAATTCACAAGCTTGTAATTGCAAAACTAGGCAGAAATGCTGAAGAAACGTGATTCAGAAAAGAGGGAACAAACGGTGTTATGCTTTGAACTGCTTTTAATTAAGTCTGTTCCTTTCTGTTTACTTTGATGAAACATTGTTTCCTTATTAGGCTCACTGTACCAAAGAGAGCTGCATCTCCATAAAACTAAAGGGAACATCATCCCCATTAACAACTGTTACTAATTTATATACCTATTAGTTTGGTTTTGAAAGATTCATACAACACAAGAACAGTACACTGCCCTCTGATCCCAGAGACCATAATAACCTTGTGTCTCACTCCCACGATCCAACATGCATTTACTGTCCCCAAGGAGGCTGCCTGCCTGTTTGCCTGCCTATATACCCGCCTTCTTGCCGAGCTGCCTGTGTGGCTGGCTTCCTGTACAGATAGCCTAGCAGGGAGCCTGCCTCTACCTGCCTGGCTCTCTACCTGCCTGCCTGTCTGCCTTCCTATCTGTCTGTCTGTCTGCCTGCCTGCCTGTCTGACTCTCTGCCTGTCTGCCTTCCTCTCTGCCTGCCTGTCTGCCTGCCTGCCTCTCTACCTGCCTGCCTGTCTGCCTTCCTATCTGTCTGCCTGCCTGCCTGTCTGCCTCTCTGCCTGTCTGCCTTCCTCTCTGCCTGCCTCTCTAGCTGCCTGCCTCTCTGCCTGTCTACCCTCCTCGCTGCCTGTCTACCCTCCTCTCTGCCTGCCTGCCTGTCTGCCTGCCTGTCTGCCTTCCTCTCTGCCTGCCTGCCTCTCTAGCTGCCTGCCTCTCTGCCTGCCTGCCTGTCTGCCTTCCTCTCTGCCTGCCTCTCTAGCTGCCTGCCTCTCTGCCTGTCTACCATCCTCTCTGCCTGCCTGCCTCTCTGCCTGCCTGCCTCTCTGCCTCTCTGCCTTCCTCTCTGCCTGCCTCTCTAGCTGCCTGCCTCTCTGTCTGCCTGCCTGCCTGCCTGCCTGCCTGCCTGCCTGCCTGCCTGCCTGCCTGCCTGCCTGCGCTCAGCAGTAAGAGGTGATATACGCCTAATCATTATTACTCTATGATAACTGATAAATAATCCTCATATGAACGGTCACTAGGGGAAATTGGCTTTTGTTATTTCATGTGTAACCGCATTGCACCTGCAGAAGCCCAATCAGCAAGACAAGTCAGCCAGCACTGAATCATCTGCAGGTAGTCTGCTAGGCTTTATTGTCATTAACAAACTACTGGAATTGTGTTTGTGTGTGTATATGGATGGGTTATTTTGGGTCCTAGAGTATGTTCACTTTTTTCATGTACTGTAGTTCCATCTTATTTTTAAATAATAATAATAATAATGACTGTTTTTTGAATACAGGCAGAGCATTGAAAGGTCTCTGTACTTTGTTTTCTCTCGCTCAGTGTGAGAAGCCAGTTCCAAGTTCCAGTTGTCATTCCAGACTTAGTTGTTGTGACAAACTTTTGACCAGATAATTCAGTTCCCTGGGTGTAATTATTCAGTTGACTGCAGGCACATTTAGATTTAATTAAAAGTGAGAGCCCAATATCACTTGTCATTGCACCTGACACCCTGGCGTTAACTTTGCAGCTTTGCATTCATTAGAGCAGGCAGTCATTTTGTCACATCTCCTTTGGAATTGCCTAAAGTTGTATCTTATTTACAGCATAATTCTAGCAGAATATAGTGTACATCCTTAGGCATGAAAGTAACAAAACAGAGGTGTGTGTGTGTGCGCGCGTGTGTGTGCGCGTGTGTCTGTGTGTGTTTGCAGAGGCCTTCCAGGTTCCCCACAGTCATAACACGGTAGGAGCATGGCTGTGTCTTTGCACTGCCAATTATCACTCCGGAAATTGACTAAACAGACTAACTACATCACACACACAGTGTGTGGGGTGATTGATGTGAGAAATCTGCTTTAAAGCTTGGTCTCTAATTAGATGAAACAGGAGAAAAATAGATCTCACAAAACATCTTTGCTCACCTTACATGGCCTCTGCCAGGTTTTGCTTGAAAGGCAGAGGCATCTTCAGCATCTTTTCGACACTCTCTGAGAAGGCCAGATACACTGCCACTGTCATTTCCGGACTGTCGAAATCAAATTGAATTCTTTAGGTCAAATAGCTACAACTCTTCAGGGAAATATCCAGAGACAATATACAGTCTGTACAACAGCAACAATTACAAATGAATAAAGTGCTAAAGTAACTATTCCTAATATCGAGTACATCCCAGTGCTTAACGGTAAACACAGCACCTTTTGATGTGTGATTTGACTTTTTATGAACAAAGTTTTCCTGTGGAGAAATAGAGTTGTTCCCTCTAACTGGACCAATAGCCTTGTTTGGTATGCAGGTCCACCTGCAGGTCCACCGGAGGCCCCAAACATAACAATTCATTGGCTCTCGTTCTCCTCGGTGTCAGATCCCACATTTCAACTCAATTAAACCCCATTTGATTTCAGAGCTGCGTTTGCGGCATGAGTGTGACTAATTGAAAAGTGAGCGGAAAGGAAAGGCAATTTTCTCACCTAGAAATGACTCACCGACTCGTGGCACAATGCGTTTGTCTTTCTCAAATCGATCAAATGGTTCAAGCCTCTGCTCAAACTTAGGAACAGTGAGCCTCATTATCACGTTGGAAAGGTGGATGAATGATGCCTATTCATCCATCATTACATATCATAGGGCTTTCTCTCTTTGTGCTCGTTCGCCATGAGATGAGGAAATAAGAATGACATCATTTCGCACAGACGGGGCAAATACAGTTCATTGTTCCAAGTGTTATTGTTAAAGCCTCTTAATCCTGGGATTTAAGAGTGATTAACATTTTGTTTTCATAAGATTAAACAATGGACTAAAAGCTGTCGTGTTAATCACAAGACATTCTTATAAACTAGGGGAATTTGTTATTTTATTTCATGGTTAGCACCAACCAGTGCTAAAAGACTTGCACTCTCCTGGATAAGCTCTTGAAAGTTAGTCCATTCATACAAATACATCTAAATTGACTTTGCCTTTGAGTCATTCCATTGGACCACCTCCACTACAGTATTAGCAGGGAGTTTTTATAACTAACCCAAGATAGACGAGCCTGTCGCTTCCAACGGGAGCAAATTAATCACTGCGTGCAGAACAAGCAAGAAGGTGGGCAGAGTCAAACACCAGCTACTGAGATCTTTTTCGCGTTATTTGTATATTTCAGTTAGGGAACGCCTACTCTGGGAGGTGCGCGTGTGCACTCTAAACAACGCACTTTTTAAAAAACTTTGGCAAAACGCAGTCCACTCTGTTTGTTACAGCTTTTAGTTTGAAAGCAGAAAGCTGTATGGAGATCAACATGTTTCATCGATGAGAAAATCAACAGAATATCGGCCAAAATCCATCTTGCTTGATATTCTCCCATTGCCGGCCACTGGGCTTCCATACTAGTGAGTGGAAATGCCAACAGGATGCTTCGCGTTTTTATGCATCCAGTTTAATATATGGCTCATCGTTCTGTCTGTGGTATTAGATTTCCTGTGATAGTGAGACACTTCCCTCTGATAGTGAGACACTTCCCTCTTGTGGTGTAAAGGATCCTGTAGTTGTATGGAAGTCAAATGTTCCGGCTGCGCCACCCAGTGGTAAATTCTAAGTACTGCAGTGAGAATACTGGAACACTGGTGATCAACATTCATTCAAAACAACCACTCCTTCTGAAAGTAACGTCTTCGACAGAGGGCGTGACAGTTGGTGATAGAGTGGGGAAATGACTAGTGAGAAGAAGCATCATTTTCATTCAACCTCAAAGTCCCATTTTCATTTTGATGTGCTGTGCAGAGGTTGGGTTTAGAGTTGAGGTTTAGGGAATGGGTTAAAGGTTAGGATTCGAACCGTTAACATAGACTCAGGCCATGGGAACTTATTTGTACATTTGAACTGTCCTGTGATGACCTGTATGACTGTGTTGAATATCACTCCCTTGACCACATTTTATAAAGTGCCTGGGGAAGCGAGGGCCTCCACCGTGGGAGATTATATGGATTTATTTTATTATCAAGTAATAAAAGTGATCCGAACATCTGTTTTATTACTTTTATTTTAAAAAAGGTGTGCCAATACTGATGGAGAATTACGAGGCGATAGACTGATTTACTGGACATCAGGACTTACAGCTGACTTGTAAGTCCTGACGTACTTCAAAATTCCAAGTATGGCAGTACCAAGTACCTCAAGTAAGGAATGCATAATGGATACCATGCCAAACAAAAGCAAAAGGCTCAGGAAAAAAAAGTGTTGGCAGCAAAATTACAAAGGACGCTTTATGTTGCTCTTTACCATCGAGCAAAACCCAGCAGACCAGTCTAGCCCAATTGAGAGTGGGCTAGACTGGCAGAGACGGAGTGTTTGTTTCTAGAAATAAGGCTGTTTTGAATGGGCACATTCTGCTAGTATTGATAAACAGGTCTGTTGGCAGGCGGCTGATGTGGGCAGGGGTTTGAGTTAGCCCAGGCCCAGACGCTCAGACCGTTCTGTTGGAGGGACGCCAGTGAAATTCTCTGGCCTGCTAGAGGCAAACGATTATGTGAAGAAGACCGCCAAGAGCATAATTTCCCGTTAGAATGGGAATTAGAGAACCACACACTTAGTTCAATCCCATCAGTCACTAGGAAAACGGATGGATGAAGGAAGGATGGACGAAGTGGGGTGCACATGCAGATGTGCTGAGTCACAGGCCATTGTGACATCCCTTCCTCTGTCTCAAAACAACAAAGATCCATCTATGTGGTCCAAGCCAGGCCAAGGGATGATTTCAGAGAAGAGGACAGAGGGGGTAACATCTATGGGATGGAAGAGTGAGGACAGGGTGGAGGACTGGATGTGTTGGGATGATGTCTGGACCTACTGTAATAAGACAGTTATTGTTAACACATTACACACACACACCAATGGAGGCTCCTCAGACGAGGAAGGGAAGGACCATCCTTCTCAGTGAATTTCAGAAAAATAGAAATAGACAAACAATAATAAAATGCAATCCTTTTTAGATAAAACTATAGTAAATATATTCAAATGTCACCAAATACCTAATTAAAACACACTGTTTTGCAATGGTCTACAGCACATATGTCAGAGTCAGGCCACATCCGGCCCGCGAGAAGGTTTTTTACGGCCCCTGGGATGATCTTGATTTATTATTAGAACCGGCCCCCAGACCGCAGCAAGCCGGCAGCCCGCAGATCTTTTACACGCACCAATACTACATTTCCCACAATGCAACGGTGACGCACCGAGCAGTAGGCTGCTTCATTTCAATATTTATTGGCACAGCAGTTGTCAGCATCACAGTAAAATTAACTTTCAGATACCCATCAAAAATGGCAAAACGGAAGGTGGACACTGAGAACCGGGGTTTCAAACAAGGTGGGAGTCGGAGTATTTGTTCACGGAGGTAGCTGGAAAACCTGTGTGTCTTCTGTGTGGAGAAAGTGTGGCGGTACTGAAAGAGTATAATCTGAGACGACATTATGAAACGAGGGACAAAAACAAGAATATGGACATGGAACAAAGGCTACAAAAGGCAGAGGAATTAAAACGAGGCCTCAAATCTCGACAGGCTCTGTTCAAAAAAGCCAAATCACAAGGCCAGGCTGCTGTCAAGGCCAGTTTTATTTTGGCAGAAGAGATCGCTAAATCAGCCCGGCCATTTACGGAGGGGGATTTCATCAAAAACTGCATGATTAAAGTTTGTGACGAAGTTTGCCCAGAAAAAAAGGCAACTCTTTTTAAATGTGAGTCTGAGCAGAAACACCATTGCCGAGAGAGTAGACCAGTTGTCCATCAATCTAAAAGAGCAGCTTGTGAAAAAGGAAAAGATTTCATTGCATATTCCTTGGCTGTGGATGAGAGCACCGACATTTCTGACATTGCCCAGTTGTCAATTTTCATCCGGAGAGGGACTCCAGCCTAAGCGTGACAGAGGAGTTTTTGGCTTTACGTCCTATGCATGGCACAACTACGGGGCATGATTTGTATGAAGAGGTGTCAAGATGTGTAAATGAGATGGAGCTGCCTTGGGAAAAACTCGTGGGTTTGACAACCGACGGAGCACCTGCGATGTGTGGACACAGGAGCGGACTGGTGGCGAAGATACGGGAAAAGATGCAAGAGGAAAACGCGACAGGTGAGCTGACAGCTTATCATTGTATCATACACCAGGAAGCGTTGTGCGGTAAAGCCTTGAAAATGGAGCATGTAATATCATCACGCGCACAGTTAACTTTATCAGAGCCAAAGGTTTGAATCACCGCCAGTTCAAGGCATTTCTGACGGAGTTAGAAACGGAGCATGGTGATTTGCCTTATCACACAGAGGTGCAAAGGTGCTTCAAAGATGTTTCGAGCTTCGTGAGGAGATTTGTCTGTTCTTGGACAGCAAAGGGAAAGACACAACACAACTCCGAGACGAAATGTTTCTGTGTGAAATGGCTTTTCTGTGTGACATTACGAGTCATCTGAATGCAATGAACTTGCAGCTGCAGGGTCGGGATCGTGTCATCTCTGATATGTACAGTACAGTGAAGGCATTTAAAACCAAACTGACTCTGTGGGAGACGCAGATGCGGAAAGAAAATTTGAGCCACTTTCCCAGCTGCCAGACCATGAAAGAGAAGCTCTCTACCAGTGCGTTCCCGAGCGCACAGTTGGCTGATAAAATAGGTATGCTTGCCGCTGACTTTCGAGCCGATTTGCTGACTTTGAAGCACAAAAAAGCAGGTTGGAACTGCTGGTAACCCATTTGCTGTTGACGTGGAAAGCTCACCACCAAACCTCCAAATGGAGTTGATTGACCTCCAATGCAATGATGCACTGAGGGCAAAATATGCGGCAGTGGGTGCTGCGGAGTTCGCCCGTTTCCTCCCGACACAATGCCCCAGCTGCGCATCCAGGCTGCTCAAACGTTGTCTATGTTTGGCAGCACATACCTGTGTTTTCTTTGATGAACTTGAACAAAACATCACACAGAAGTCGATGGACTGCTGAACACCTCCACTCAATTCTGAGGATTTCCTCAGCTCAGAGCCTACCCCGAACATTGATGAACTTGTGGAAAAGATGGGACACCACCAAGTATCACCCTCAACCTCAAACAAGTGAACATTACTGTGCAATCACATATTTAGAGTTTTTACTCAGTTCAAGTTTAAAAGTTAAAGTTTAATATTTGTTTTCACTGCATGTTACTTCTCCTTAAACAAAGTGTTGTTTTTGATTAATAGATTTTTGCACTTTATTTTATTGTATTTCAATCAATTATATTTTAAAAATATTTCAGTTGAGTGGATGAAAAAATTGCTATTATTGTTTTTTTCTTTGAAGTAAATTTAGCCCACTTTTGCTAAAATAGAAAATATAGGCTACTGATGGTGCCTTGAATAATTTAATGTTCATGTTATGGGGATTTTTATATAAAGGAAATTTGTCTTTTGTGTCTGTTGAAAATTAAAGATTACTGACAGAGCCATAAGAAAATATTGCTTTAATCTGATCATATTGGAATATATTTGTTAGGTTTTCAGTAGGTTCAATTAGGTTCACTAGACTATATGCGTCATTTAAAAAAATTTCAATGAACATTCGAACAGTCCGGCCCTCGGCTTGTAGCTAAATTTTTATTTGGCCCTCCGTCCATTTGACTTTGACACCCCTGGTCTACAGTAATCTCAACAGCACCCTCTAGGGTAGCACCATGGTATAGCCGGAGGACATCTATTTTCCATCCTCCTCTGGCTACATTGACTTCAATACAAAACCTAGGAGGCACGTGCTCCTCACCCCCTTTCATAGAACTTCCCGAAGGACGTCCTCCAACCAATCAAAGCTTTTGCAGTATGAACTAACATGTTGTCCACTCAACCAAAGGATCAGAGAACTAACGTACATGTGTGATCTAGAAGCTTGGTGAGTTGGTGACATTGTTGGATAGATTGAAAGATTGAGACAGTGAATGGTGATAGATTATCATTTTTACGTTACTATTCCATTCAAATGAATTTCTTCAAACTACAGGAGACGTAGGAGGTGGATTAATCCTTGCTTGGACTAACAAATTCTTAGCTCTTCTGTCTAACTGTGTTGTGTTATTGTTTTTTGTCTTGCCTGTTAAATCCTGTCGCACCCTCAGTGGAAGAGTTGAGCTCTCCAACAGCATCCATCTGTGATGAGCATGTCCTGCACTGAAACCTAGCCACTGAACACCTCTACCCCTGACCTGCACTGAAACCTAGCCACTGAACACCTCTACCCCTGACCTGCACTGAAACCTAGCCACTGAACACCTCTACCCCTGTCCTGCACTGAAACCTAGCCACTGAACACCTCTACCCCTGTCCTGCACTGAAACCTAGCCACTGAACACCTCTACCCCTGTCCTGCACTGAAACCTAGCCACTGAACACCTCTACCCCTGACCTGCACTGAAACCTAGCCACTGAACACCTCTACCCCTGACACCTAGCCACTAAACACCTCTACCCTGTCCTGCACTGAAACCTAGCCACTGAACACCTCTACCCCTAACCTGCACTGAAACCTAGCCACTAAACACCTCTACCCTGTCCTGCACTGAAGCCTCTGAACACCTCACCTGACCTGCACTGAAACCTAGCCACTGAACACCTCTACCCTGTCCTGCACTGAAACCTAGCCACTGAACACCTCCTAACCTGCACTGAAACCTAGCCACTGAACACCTCTACCCTGTCCTGCACTGAAACCTAGCCACTGAACACCTCTACCCCTGTCCTGCACTGAAACCTAGCCACTGAACACCTCTACCCCTAACCTGCACTGAAACCTAGCCACTAAACACCTCTACCCTGTCCTGCACTGAAGCCTCTGAACACCTCAAACCCTGACCTGCACTGAAACCTAGCCACTGAACACCTCTACCCTGTCCTGCACTGAAACCTAGCCACTGAACACCTCTACCCCTGTCCTGCACTGAAGCCACTGAACACCTCTACCCCTGTCCTGCACTGAAGCCTCTGAACACCTCAAACCCTGACCTGCACTGAAGTCAGGCCTCTCGAACACCTCAGCTCATGTCTTATAACCTCATTCAGTCACTGCTGTGATCCCTTCCCAACACTGTGTAAGTATCAGCATTCAACATCAACTTTCATTCCCATTCCCCATACTATTTTACAAAATAATTGATTTATTAAATCTTAGGGTTAAAATAGTTTGTCTTTGATGATTTTTTAAACACGCTTTGTGGACTCTGTGCAGTCTGTGGCTATACTGTGGGTCTCCCATCCTCCTATATTTTCAAGTCACCAGCCTCCACTGACACCCAGAATCATATTAAACCTCTATACAACCAGAGCCTCCCAGCCTCTGAGACAGAATCATATTAAACCTCTATACAACCAGAGCCTCCAAGCCTCTGAGGCAGAATAATTCAGATGTGTTAAATAGTAAATAAAAAGGAGGATTAAAAGCGAGCTAATTAAAACATCCAATGAGTTTATTGACCTCTCTGCCCCAATCCCTGCAATCCCCTCTCCACAGGAGCAAAGAACAGCTTTATGAATACCTACACACACACACCGCCAAGTCCTAAGTGAACTGAAACACTACATGCCAGTTTTACAAATGCCACCAGAAAAAAAGTAGCTAAGTAGCTTAGTATGCAGAAAGCCGTTTAGTGCTCATTGTTATTTCTGGATACTGTGAGAAAAAGTGCCAGAGGCAATTTAGGCCATTGCCTTTGAGTGGCTGTGTGGTCACTTGTTTTTACGACGAGTCTGAAGCAGTGAAATAGTACATAATGATGTCTGGTTTGAGTAACAACGTACACACACACACACACACACACACACACACACACACACACACACACACACACACACACACACACACACACACACACACACACACACACACACACACACACACACACACCCACCCACCAGTAAGAGCCAAGTCCTGAGTGAAGTGAAGTGAAACACTACTACTGGACTCCTGATCAGAGGACCGGACCTCACCTGGGATTGAAAACTCACCAAGTCTGCCAACGCCTGTTCCTGTTCAAACAACTTCTCTCTCGTTTTTCACCCAGATCATCTTGTCCCAATTTTACGCATTACTTGTGAATTCACTTTGAGGTTTGTTCCATACTGGCAGTTGTTTTTTCTGGGCCAAATCAAACAATAGCCTGATCTGCACTTTGTATCGCAATAGGGACAGGTTTAAAAAAAAAACTTTTGTGTGGTGCTAGTGAAGTTCTCCACCTAATCTATTGCCTTCAGCAAACTTATAAAACTTAAAACATTCTGACTAATTTAACACTAAGAGGATACAGGTCTAAAATGAAACATAGAGGCCTTTGACTTCTTAAGGTGACCCAGAAGATGACTTACTTGACTTAACTAGGAATCTTTGGCTCCTAGAAGGAGCACAGAAGACCATTGATAAATGTCCTTCATCTCACTTAGTTTTGAGTGAGATGTTCCTCCAGGTCACACCAGTTGACGCCTCTCTCAGTCATTTCTACCTGGATGTCTCTCTATGGGAGAATCTCAATTGCATACTTCTCGAGTCCTCTCTCATCTCTCCTCACGTCCTCACCAAAACCCATTGGAGGAGAAGGTCATAGGGGAGGGACCTCTGGCGTTCTCATCCATTGGTTTGTGAGAAGGAGGTGAGAAGAGAGGAGAGAGGATGCGAGGGGTATGCAATTGAGATTCTCTCCAAGCCTTTCTGAGTCGAGAAGATACGTCAGGAGGTACCGAAAGACAGTTAAAAAATGTCACTCAAACATTTCATAGCTCTACATGCTTTCAGAAAGAATAAACATCACTGTCTCTAAGCAAGTTTATTAAATGTGTTTGACATTAGGGTTACATGAGTGTTTACAGCAGGCTTAGTGCCAAATTAGATTTACAGAACTATCCATAATCGAAAGCTGTTAAAAAGTGAGCTAAGTGCATAATTGAGCAAACACTGTAAAGCTGAGAATGAATCAATGGAACATTCATCCACACCTGGACTACCACCAGAGAAACTGTCTGAGAAGTGTTTCTCTCTCTCTCTGATTGGTTAACTGACAGAGGTTATAAGGGCACCTCTTGCCACCTAGAGAGACAGAGGCATGATTCAATAAACGTCTTCCTCAATTTGTCAGATAGTCGGCAGTAGGCTACATGCCAAGTTCAACTTGGCTAACCCAAATAGCCTAACCCAAATAGCTAGCTACACTCGTAGACAAATGTGTTCCAAAAGCGTTATTCGGCTGTCCCGGTAGGACAACTCTTTTTGGTTCCAGGTAGAACCTTTTTGGTTTCAAATAGAACTCGTTTCGTGTAGAACCCTGTCAGGAAAGGGTTCTACCTGGAACCAAAAAATGGTTCTTCAAATGGTTCTCCTATGGAGACATCGGAAGAACACTTTTAGGTTCTAGATAGCACCTTTTTTTCTAAGTGCTTGTTAAATAAGAGGCCAAACATTTGATGAAATGTTGTTACATACAGCATTTCATATATCTTCTCCATTTTACCAAAATTTGGGATAGGGTTTTTTCTTGCTTTTACCTGTTCGAGGTTGGCTCGCTGCCGCTCTCCCTGAAAACTCCAGTCAGGTTTTGGCCGATTTCACATTTGAATTCTGTGTCGTCACACGACTTCCGGTAATGACCGTCTTTGGCTTTACCTTGAAGACCGTCTCCTAGACGTTGAACTGATGTGCCCAGTGGGTAGCTAACTCAGCTCGCTAGCTGTGTTTGACGGAGGTATACAGAATGTAAACAACAAACTGTAAAGTAAGTTAAGGGCAGATAAACAATCACACAAAGAAATGATTGAAAACACGGTACATAAAAGTGTATGCTTCTGGCTCAGTATATGGGAGGCCAAAATGTATGTTCTCTATAACAGGATCGATATTATGAAATGACCATCAGCCCTTTTAAGAGAGAGAAAGTTTTTGTTTAACTGCTGCGCATTTAATCTAGTAGTTCCCTCTTCCTCCTCTTTTTCAGCCCAAATAGTTTCAATATGCTCATTATGGGCTAAGTCTATTGCAAGCATTATTCAGGATATATTGCCTCATTAATCTAATGTATCCAACCCAATAAATGGTTGAATATCCAGTTAAGTCACAAGAAGACATATTTCCCATATATTTAAGGGTCGTGATAGAATGTGGGATATCCAAAATCCAATTGTAAATTGACCTCGGAATTTGTTGAGCAAATTTAGGCCCACACCATGCCTCTCTACCCATACCCAGCTGGCTTTCATCACTCTAAGAGAAAAGAGGGAAACGACTGCCAAGCAAAGCAGGGCCTTAACCATAACTCACCCTCTGCATGTGCCTTGAACAATGTGATGGTTGATTAACATTTGACATTTACAAGTCTGTGTGTTGAACAGCGGTCCTATGCGTGTGACTTTTGGGGGGGTGGACATGAGCAAGTGTTCAGTGATGCAGAGGAGGGAAGGGCCAATGGAAATGGAAACTGTCATGTTTCCAGGAAAAACATCTCCCGGTCAGCGACCATAATCCCATCCATTGAAGTGTACGGATGAAGCCAATAGGCATTGGAGAGGGAGCGAGAGAGTGCAGGCCTTTCGACGGGGGACTTCGCACGGCTTGTCAGATCAATTTAAGCAACTAAAGTAATAATGACATCCACTGATTGAATATGAGATTGTACCTTTACATAATGCTGCTGTCTGAGAACATCGTGACAGAAATGTTGCCAATGGTCATTTTGTACATTTATTAAAAGCATCAATTCCCCTCAATGTACTTAGAACATTTCATAACTAGGACCAAGATCTAAAATGTATTCAAAATAGCTTCTGAAGTTTAATGGGAAAATATGCTCATTTTTCATTTCCTGAAAACTTCTTGTATTGGAGATAAGACATTTTCATCAGACAGTGAGTGACGTAATGCAAACCAAGATTAAACACCCAGAGGAAACTAAATGTGACATTCAAAAAAGAAAAAACTAGGCTATTTTTCCACATACTGTAGGTATAATGTATTTACTGTAAAATGTTTTCGACAAGGATGCTGTTATTGGATGAAATAGGAAGTGTCAGCTCCTTGCTTGTCCTGTTGTGTTTTTTCTGACAGGTACTCAAAGCCACATGGTATAGTGTAGCAGCTGGCTATGGCATAGTAGACTGGCTACGGCATAGTACCACATGCTTGCTATTGTAACACAACCTTAGTTATCAAATCCATCCCCTATCAAACCAATAATGACAAAATACATAAAAAAATATGACAGACAGCCTCGTATACAACAACATTAGCATTAACAGGGATCTTTTATCGCTCTCTGTTCTGCTTGAAGCGAGTGTTAACTGCTCGTCCTAAAGTGTTAGATTTTTTTCATCCACTACAAGGGGATGCATGAGTTCATGGGAAGCCGCCATGTTTATCGTTGTGAGTATAGCCTGGGCCTCGCTAGGCCCATACCTCATGTCAGCGCTGGGGAACCAGGGAGAAGCCAACCGACCGACCGGGGCCCTAATCAACTACAGATGAGTGGAGGGACAGAGCCCGGCCAAGAGCAGAGGAGGCCCCACTCTTTAATAACACTAGAAATAACAGACTGGGGCTGTGGATGGCGGGTCCCAGAGAGGCCTGGCCCACTCTCAGTTTTTCAGCTCCAGCGTCACAGTCTTCTCCTGAAGTCATCACCTGAGAAAGCTGGGACGTGGGGCCCCACAGCCCCTCGGGTGTGAACACAGTTTTTCCGAAGGAAGGGGCTCACTCTACCCACATAGAGTCAGGTAGCCCGAGTCGAGACACTCTCAACACCAAGAATCTGCTTTTGACTCAATGCAGTCGCCTCTCCTCTCGTGTCCAGGCTACAGTAGGCCATAATGCAGACACTGCAGCACACTCATATATGAAAAGGCAAAGCCGCAGAGGTTAGGAACTTTAACTTTGTGCTGGTCACAAATAATACAACCACATGTTTGGGTTCACAGTATAGAGAAAGAAGTATACTACTATCCAAACTCCAAAAGAGACATAATTATTCTGAGAATTTTCTCAAAACAGGTCATATTGACATTGGTCCCACAAAATCAAAACATCCCACAAAATCAAAAGTATAGACATTGGTCCCATAAAATCAAAATAGTAATGACTTACTGTACAAAAAGGGTCTTGATCTGAGTTCTTGTAGATGTGTTACGAAACACACTTAAACACCACACATGTCCATTAAAACAAGGCAAACCCACATAATAGATCCTTAAGTAGTCGGACGGAAAGTGTGGAGTGTAGAAAGCACCCAAACACAAGTGTTCCCCTTTGGAGTGTTCCCATCTGTTGATCGGGCTGAGGGGGAGAGAATTCCTTCACACGTATTTATTTGTGCTGGCTTTTCCAACTTCTGATTAGCCATACTGATTACTGGGCTTATGTGAATGAATGGAAAACAAGGCCTTGTTTCTACTGTAGCTACCAGTGTTAAAACAGTAGGCCTCCTCTTCAATGGCACTGCTGCTGCCTGCTAACAGAACAAACATCGTAAGTGACATTTGCATATATTTGTTTGACATTTTTCTCTCTCTGTAAATACATTTTATGCAGTTACTGTTGATCCTTAGAGGCCTCCTTAATTGCATTCTTCGTTAGAAACATTTGCATGGTTCTGTAAGGTGGTGTCCGTGCCTTTTGTTGCATCACGGCATACAGTGCCTATGCTACTTGTCCAGAGTGAGTGGTAGTCGCGGGTCATAAACCTGATGCCCTAGGACCCGAGGTGAGCTGTTTGTCTTCCTCCATGATCACTGTGGTGATCACCTCACCTGCTGGATGCCACGGGTTATCAGACAGGTCAAGTTGAGGAAAGTAGATGTCTGAAGACTGCTGGATTATATATTACTCTGTTATTTATGTCTGGGAGATAACTGCTTCCAATATTTTTACCGAAATTCCAACTCCGGTCTTGAAAAGACTTCCAGTCAGATAAAAAATGAGAGAGGAACATTCCTCATAAATCCCATTATCCTGTCTCTCCAAGTTGTGCCAGCCAGGTAGACGTGATATTCAATATAATGAGTCATTACACAGCGGAGCTTGGCAGTAGGATCGAGTGGAGTTTATTATGGGAGTTCATTATTTTGGGAACTGGGAAAAGGAGATAGGCCTATCACACTGGGCACACACTGGTTGAATCAACGTGGAATAGACGTTGAATTGACGTCTGTTCCCAGTGGGATGTTGTTGCCCGTAAAATTCCGATAGTGAAGAAAACTATGCATCTTTTCTTCATAATTCATGTGAGTCCAGCAGAACTTTTATGGTATTGAGTGAAGAAAGAGGACAAATCAAATCAAATACAATGTTTTTGGTCACGTACACATATTTTGCAGATGTTATCACGGGTGTCGTGAAATGCTTACATTCCTGGCTCCAACAGTGCAGTAATACCTAACAATACAAAACGATACACACAAATCCCCAAATTAAAAAAGAAAGAAATGAACAAATATAGAAATATTAGAACGAGCAATGTCAGAGTCCAGAATATAAATATATAGTATAGGATGTGGTATGTAGACGGTATGGGCAGTATATGAATAGAAAAGGTGTGTACAGTCATGGCCAAAAGGTTTTGAGAATGACACAAATATTAATTTTCACAAAGTCTGCTGCCTCAGTGTCTTTCGGTATTTTTGTCAGATGTTACTATGGAATACTGAAGTATGATTACAAGCATGTCTTAAGTGTCAAAGGCTTTTATTGACAATTACATGAAGTTGATGCAAAGAGTCAATATTTGCAGTGTTGACCCTTCTTTTTCAAGACCTCTGCAATCTGCCCTGGCATGCTGTCAATTAACTTCTGGGCCACATCCTGACTGATGGCAGCCCATTCTTGCATAATCAATGCTTGGAGTTTGTCCGAATTTATGGGTTTTTGTTTGTCCACCCGCCTCTTAAGGATTGACCACAAATTCTCACTGGGATTAAGGTCTGGGGCGTTTCCTGACCATGGACCCAAAATATCGATGTTTTGTTCCCCGAGCCACTTAGTTATCACTTTTGCCTTGTGGCAAGGTGCTCCATCATGCTGGAAAAGGCATTGTTCGTCACCAAACTGTTCCTGGATGGTTGGGAGAAGTTGCTCTTGGAGGATGTGTTGGAACCATTCTTTATTCATGGCTGTGTTCTTAGGCAAAATTGTGAGTGAGCCCACTCCCTTGGCTGAGAAGCAACCCCACACAAGAATGGTCTCAGGATGCTTTACTGTTGGCATGACACAGGATTGATGATAGCGCTCACCTTGTCTTCTCCGGACAAGCTTTTTTCCAGATGCCCCAAACAATCGGAAAGGGGATTGACTTCACCCCAGTCAAAATGACTTTACCCCAGTCCTCAGCAGTCCAATCCCTGTACCTTTTGCAGAATATCAGTCTGTCCCTGATGTTTTTCCTGGAGAGAAGTGGCTTCTTTGCTGCCCTTCTTGACACCAGGCCATCCTCCAAAAGTCTTTGCCTCACTGTGCGTGGACTTTCTTGGGCGCCCTGAAGCTTTCTTCACCACAATTGAACTGCTCTCCTTGAAGTTCTTAATGATCCGATAATTGGTTGATTTAGGTGCAATCTTACTAGCAACAATATCCTTGCCTGTGAAGCCCTTTTTGTGCAAAGCAATGATGACGGCACATGTTTCCTTGCAGGTAACCATGGTTGACATAGGAAGAACAATGATTCCAAGCAACACCCTCCTTTTGAAGCTTCCAGTCTGTTATTTGAACTCAATCAGCGTGACAGAGTGATCTCCAGCCGTATCCTCATCAACACTCACACCTGTGTTAACGAGAGAATCATTGACATGTCAGCTGGTCCTTTTGTGGCAGGGCTGAAATGCAGTGGAATGTTTTGGGGGGATTCAGTTCATTTGCATGGAAAAGTGGAGGCCGGCTAGTGGTGAGTGTTTAAAAGTCTGATGGCCTGGAGATAAAGTGAGTCTACTGCCCAATTTGCACTTCATCAGGTACCCCAAAAATTTGTGGTGATGTTTTTCAATCTGAAAAGCATGATTACACACATGCATTATGTCATGATGCATAGAATCACTAGGAATTCCGTGTTTGCCAAAGCACCGCGATGGCAGCCTTGGATGATTACTCCTGTACATTTACTCGTTATTCACTTTTTTAAGTGTGTGTGTGGGGGGTGATTCGATTTAGGAAGCTGATTAAGAGTAGGTTACTTTGATCTCGACAATCTGAGAATATATCAGTCTGATTCAAATTAGCTCAACAATGACAACCTGCACCTAAGTGATTGTAACATGCGTGAGTCTGTGGGGTGGCCCATGGAAGAGCCTGAAAGTGCTGCAGCCTTATATCAGTGACCAATGGGGCTTTGTCAGACCTAAGCCTCCCAATCCTTCGTCCCAACTCGAAGCACATGTGGAGCTAGCCTCATTCGGTGCGCAGCTCCACTCCTCATTAACATGTTTATTTTCTCGCACTTGGAGAAAATTGAGCATTAGGAGTGGTGAGAAGGCTAGCCTGGGTGTCAGCAGTCCTGTTAGCTACACTCAAAACCCAAACTATAAGGTACCCCAACTTCAAGTGTTGAAAAGTACTTTAAATAAAAATACTTTAAAGTACTTCTTAAGTAATTTTGGGGGGGTATCTCTACGTTACTATTTTTAATCTTTCCCAACTTTTACTTTTACTTCACAACATTCCTCAAGAAAATAATTACTTAAAATAATTACTTTTTACTCCATACATTTTCCCTGACACCCAAAAGTACTCTTTACATTTTGACAGGAAAATGGTCCAATTCACACACTTATCAAGAGAACATCCCTGGTCATCCCTACTGCCTCTGATCTGTCAGATTCACAAAGCACAATTTCTTTTGTAAATTAGTTTGAGTGTGCCCCTGGCTGTCTGTCAATAAAAAATGAAAATCGTGTCGTCTGGTTTGCTTAATAAGGAATATGAAATAATTTGTACTTTTACATTTACTTTTGATACTTAAGTATATTTAAAACCAAATACTTTTAGACTTTTACTCAAATAGTATTTTACTGGGTGACTTTCACTTTTACTTGAGTCATTTTCTATTTTGGTACGGTATCTTTACTTTTACTCAAGTATGATAATCAAGTACTTTTCCACCACTGCAAAACTTACCCCTTCCCTTATACCTACCTCATCTACCTACCTCACCTACCTCTTCCCCATACTGTTTTTATTTACTTTTCTGCTCTTTTGCACACCACTCCAGTGTTAATCTGCTAAATTGTAATTATTCGCTCCTATGGCCTATTTATTGCCCACCTCCTCATGCCTTTTGCACACAATGTATATAGACTTTCTCTTTTTTTCTACTGTGTCATTGGCTCGTTTGTTGTGTTATTGGCTTGTTTATTGTTTACTCCATGTGTAACTCTGTGTTGTTATCTGTGTCACACTGCTTTATCTTGGCCAGGTCGCAGTTGTAAATGAGAACTTGTTCTCAACTAGCCTACCTGGTTAAATAAAAGTGAAATTAAAAATACATTTAAAAAATAAATACCTGTGGGGTACAGACTGGAGTTTACAGTTTAGTCGGCCAGCCATTTCCCAGTAGGTTGGGCAGCAGAGATATCCCTTAAATCCCAAACCAACTCCTATCTCCTACCTCCTTGACACTTGTAGAGATCTGAGATGACTCGATCCGTGTCCACTTTTACCGTCAGGAGACCCAGTGTGTGCACCCATAATCTATTCACAGGAGAGAAACGTACTTTAGAGCCCTTCCTTCTACACTGTAGAGGACAAATAACACACACTAGCCTGACTATTCAAAACATGTCAGCTTGGTAGGCACTTAGGAGTACTATACCTCACACACTGTTTAATTAAATAAATGGTGGTCTTCAGTTTCTGTTGAAAGTATAGAGGCAAGGCCAAAGTGAAGGCTTACTTCAGTATTTGATACAAACAAATCATTTCCTGAGTAGGAATGAAGACTACAGTCCTAAAGCCCACTCGGTACTCTGCATGACAGCGAGCATAACCCACTACCCTCCCCTCCTTTAAAAAGTTCACAGCTAATAATCTCTCATCATAAAAAAACAAGATGAGAAATGGTAGCAATTTGTCTTCCAAAAGAACAACCTAACGCCCACAGAGGTCAAGTCCCTTCCATTAAACCCAGTTGTGATTCATTGGGCTGGAGAGAGAAAGAGTTAGAGCTGTCATGGAAAAAGCCATGACCAGACGGAAAGGTAAAGCTTATACAATGACCCGACCGACCAACTCTTCCCCACCCTGTTTTGCACACACAAACTATGTCGACTACTCCAACATCTGTCCGCAATCACAGGTCTCTCAAATCAAATTCAAATTCAGGATGACTATATGGCTGAAAGTGTGTGTGTGTGTGTGTGTGTGTGTGTGTGTGTGTGTGTGTGTGTGTGTGTGTGTGTGTGTGTGTGTGTGTGTGTGTGTGTGTGTGTGTGTGTGTGTGTGTGTGTGTGTGTGTGTGTGTGTGTATTCAATATTATGTACGATGGATGATACATTACTGTACCCATAACAATAACGATGAGAGCGCAGAGAGATTTTCACTGAACTTTACTGGGGAAGAAGACTTGTATTTCCTTGTAGACTCTTTATTTTCTTCTTCCACAGATCAAGTGCTTGGCTAGATATGGCTACTCGGATCTGAGTAAAGGGTAAGGGCCACTTCTGGATTTAACAATGGGTTTAATCCCTTCCTTTCTCTGTGAACCAGACAACCCCGGACTTCCCCTCTCTGCCTCAAAGAGAAGTAAACACAAACAACGTGTAGCAAATGAAACGATGCCAAATCGCAACCTTCGGCAGCCATTTTGATTGGCGGTAAGCTCCTGTAACTGTTCCCAGACCTATGTGACAGTATCAGATTTAGCTAGGTTGTTGTTGTTTCTCCACTAGTGCTGCACCCTTATAAGTACAGCACCAATTGACGGCTGAACAAGGCGGCCATCCAACAGCTTGAGTTCTGATCTTCGAGCCAGTTGAGTCTTTTGAAGATCCAGTGCTTCAGTCAGTGTTTCCGTAAAATGAAGGGCGAGAGCAGAGAAAGACGTTATGCTCACTTCAAAAGAAGCATCATCCACACCAACTCGTCAGACCAGACTCCAACACTGTCAGAAGGCATCAGTATCAGGAAAACAGCAATGCTGTGAACATGAATAACCATGGTCAGTGGTTTTCAGATATACATATACATGGATTGTGTAGAACGGTCATAGCGCCAAATTCCACGGCCTCTGTCCTTGTAAATTGCCGACCTGCCCTACAAGGGTTCTGGTTTTCACCTCTAGGGGCAGAATCCCTTGCTCTAATAAGAATGTAATGTCAGTCAATAACTGCAGGGTGAGCAGAGGGGACCAGGGGGGGGTAGCTATTACTTGAGGGTAGAGACCAGGCAGTGCCTCAAACCTATTAAATTTGAGTATTGTATTGGATACTCTATCTCAGCTAATTTGTTTACATTTCCCATTGTTCAACCTAAACTGTCCTTGGTTACGAAACTCACAAACAAGTACATCTTAGTCCCTTCATGCCAACAAATACTTTGTGAAGGCAGATGACATATAAATGGCATTTTCTTTTGTTTTTCCTTCAAAGCACATCAGTTTTCTGAAGCTCTATATCATGGATTCAGGTACAGAAAGATGTGATATTTGAGAAGAATGCAAAATGACACAGCACTCATTTCACTTTATGAAGCTGGTTATAGAACTAAATGCTACCCAGTAAAAGGTCAATGAGTAACATTTAAAACTGTTTTCAACAGATTTACTAGTGTATTCAAATCACCTCTGTGTGTCTTGTTAAACACTATGGGAACAATCTTTGATTTGCCATCTAGAACTGGGAACTAACCACAGTTTCACCCTGTCCCCTGCCAAACAATATAAACATCTCTGAATTGTATAACTCTAAATCGGCAATTCTTTAATTAGCTCATGTTAAGAGTGCAGTTTTGTTCATGTTGCGTGTTTATTTCTTGACATGTCAGATAGAGCTAAACTGAATCCTACCTTCACAATAACCCTATAATTTGTGTCATACTACAGCTATTTTAACAGCATTTTATAAATCATATTTCAGATTGAAGTAGAATGTCAGATCTGAACTCCATCATGACAATAATGGAACTGTGCTTCAAATGAATGTCAAAACAGAGATGGTTTTTATCAACTCCTTTTGTTCTCACTACAAACAGTCAATTATTCATTTTCAATCATACAATTTACACGCCCTCTGCAATCTACATAATTACAGTGCTACCGAGACAGCTTCACTAACTAAGGTCTGTGTGTCAGTTTCCTGTATGTTATCCGGACAGATACCTCTTTATTTCAAGTCAAACTTTAATTTAACTGGATGTATTTCTGACCGTAAAAGTCATTTAATGGTGCCAGATTGTGGTATATCATAAATAGCTGCTTACTTGTTATTGGTTTGTTTATAAGCACCAACAACAGTGGCTCTATGGTAACGAAATAGGTTTCCCCATGTGTTAATTTGTTCTTCGCTATGGCAGAAACTTTCCCTCCAGTGGACATGACGGTGATTTCAAACACTTGCTTGGATGGGACACTTTAATAGCCAGCTATGCCAAATGATTTCTGGTGAGTGTTGTTCATAGGGGGGAAACAGACGCAGAAGAACAGGCACAAAATAACCAACTGGTGTTTAGTTCTGGAATTGCACTCAATTTAAGCCCTGTGTTTTTATCACTGTGTTTCTCAACATACATTTGTCACCATTTTTATTCGATTAAGCTTTAGGACCACAGTAATGTTGACTGATTTCATGTGCTCAAAGTTTCCATTAGAGTGTCAACCCCAATACATTGCTCCGGTCGACAATTGGGCAAATATTTAGTTGATATGTGGATCCACACATAAACAGTGGTTATGAAAGATGTAGGAACGCTATGTCATTGCCAGCAGCTGGATATATGAAGCCAAAATACATTGCGATTGACTGATTAATCAACAGGAACAAGAACAGAGAGAACTTTTCAACCCCGATCCTCTATTCAGTGTTTACTGACAAGGTGTAGGAGTAAAGGGTGACAGATTGAACAGTAATGAAGGGTATAGATTGAACTCCTACTTTTTCAAAGACGTTAACTTGCGACCACGGCCAAGTCAAAGCTGTCAAGCTATTCTGTGGTGTGCTTCACTGTCCTTTCTGTGGCTGTTTGTTTTTACTGACACTGTTTCAATGTGTGTGCTGCAGATGGTTCAGGCTCCGTGGTCAATGTGGTCGGTCAGAGGCTGTGTGTGTTTTTCCACTCCCTGTCAGACAGCAACACCTGGGCGACCCAACCAAACCAATCACAGTCTGGGGTGTCAACATCACTGCAGCCTGAGTACAGGACATATCAACGTGTTAGAAAAACATTGGCCTCCCTGGCCCAGTCCACATGATTGGTCGTAGCAAAGTCATGATACAGTGAGGCTCTATTTTATTCTATCCTATTCTATTAGTTTCTATTCTATGTGATTATAATCCTGTCCCTTGTGTCTCCTTGAAGTTGTCAAATTTTTACCAGTCCCTATTGGCAGTGTTAATCATTCACTTCAGTTTCCCTCAGCATTGAATGATCCAATATGATCATGTCCTGGAAATACTGTCCTACTACTAGGATCCATTGGCCAAGCTAAGCCGTCACAGAGGAACAAGGCATTTTACAAAAACTGTCCATAGTTTGCAAGTGTATTTAATGGATTGTGGTTTGGGGAGTTTCAAAAGCCCATGGACATGACAGCATTTCTTTGTTGAAATCAACAACAACAAAAAACTCTCCAAGACAACCCTAGGCAACCATTACCACATTCATCATTGAACCAGAAGCAATAAGTCATCTTTATGGGAAGAGTGTCTGAAAAGCTCCCAGCATCATTGAACCATGCACAACCACATGGTAACAGGGTTATGGTAGAGCCCTGTAGCCCGGGAATACCTGGCTATCTATTATATACTATTGCATGGGAGAAAGTGGCTTTGGAAATGTTTGGTTGCCAAAGTTCATGCACTAACATAAAAATGATCTGAAATTGTGTATATTAAAAATGTTTTAACCTAGCATTCAAGTATAAGGTTAGAGGCCCGGGACAATAGCCAGCATTTAAATTGAAATGAGTTATTGCACATAGCTCTGAGGGCGTTCTCCATGATATCAAAGGTTGCAAACGATTATGTAAGTACAATACGTACAGTTTGTCCTCGTTGTATATATCATAAAAAACTCCGCCTTTAAAGGGGCAATCTGCACTTTCTAAACCAATTTTTAAAATGTAAATGAATGATACTGTATATATATATATACTCATTGATTCTTGAATAATGTAACCTCTTGAGCTTAGTTCAACTGTCGTACTCCATCAGACCCAACATATAAGCTTGTTTTACTCTTTTGTTTGTAAACAATGTCATTAGAAACGATCACCGTATAACCTCAAAACATGGTTACAACTATAATTTTGATAACATGGATACTCAGTCCTTGAGTCCATAGCTCTGTGCCCCTGTCTATGAATTTCAGAGTGGATACATTTCTCCAGCCCCATCCCTCAGATGTTTATCAAAACAGTGGCGGGGCAGAAATGCAGATTGCCTCTTTAAAGGTACATCTCTCAATTCAATTCAAGGGGCTTTATTGGCATGGGCAACTTATGTTAACATTCTCAAATCAGGTGAAGTAGATAATAAATAAAAGAGAAATAAACAATAAAAATTAACAGTAGTCTCTCTCTCTCTCTCTCTCTCTCTCTCTCTCTCTCTCTCTCTCTCTCATATTTCCTGAAAGCGCTTTGCACCAATAGCGAGCAGCCCCACTGTACCTGGTGCAGTGAACCAGCGCTCTGGATTGGTTCGACAACTGGAGGAGTGTACAGTATGTTAATGCATTAGGGATGACAGCATAACAAATATATAAAAAAGGAAGGAGTCAATTGTGTTCGGTTCACGCACGACATTTCTAGCTGCTGTGCAGTTTGAAAAGTTTGTCTAACTTGTTACAATCAAAAAGCTATTTTGGATGTATCGGTCTGGTATACCAAGAGGAATAGTGTCTGCGCATATTTGGAGCTTCGACGTATGAGACGTTCTGTACATCGGAACGGAGTCCTTGTGGATTTTTATATGATACAGAGCTTTATCAGGTCGTGTGTCTTCGAAAACTATCTGCAAGAATAAGAGGGAAACGTATTGGATAGTCTTATTCTGTAGACTTTCTTAGTGAGATAGATATACATCATGTTGGGGAGTACGGCGCAGTATGCAGCTAAGAAACGGAAGAAGCCTGTTCAGAAAATGTAAGCAACTCTGAATATAATTTTCAAGTTTAAAGATACGGCTAATTTGTGTAAAGGAAATATTACATTACATTGCTTCACTAAATCAAGTTACGCAAATAAGACCGATGTGCATGTTTACTACCTTTTGTCATAATTTTATGGGTGAATGCATTTTTACGATACACACATTGATTGACGTGTTATGTATCAATCTACAATTTATCATATTCTATGAATAATATGCATATAATAATATGCATATTATGATAATGGTTTTGTGTTTAAGTTGTGCGTAAAGTTGGTATAGCTCTGGGTATCTGCAGTGATTCTGCAGATACAACGATGCCCAACTAATTTGAGACTACTGTCTCGTTCCAAACCATTTTCATTCGATTTGTTATCTATACAATCTCTATTTAAGTTCTCAGTATTTTCCACAATAGCCTGCTATAAATGCTTCCTCAAGTCTTTAGGGTTACCTTAAGATTGAGTTTTGGTGTGTAGTTATGGTCTGGCATGGAAATGGTAGTCTTGCATTAGTCATAATCAAGTTGAAAATTGGCTGCGCTCTCATGCAATAGTTACATGTGGGAGGGAGAGCAGGGAAAACTGGGTCGAAATTTTGTAATTTAATAGACCTGCGTTTTTTTTCCAGTCATGAGGAACAAACTTTTTTCCATTTAAAAAAAATTCCTCTGCAAATTACGATATTTCGAAGTCACACAAAGTTATACAGTCGTATTCTCTGGCAAAATACTTGAACAAATCGTTTTTTTAAATGTTTCAATATATTGCACTATTCAGAACATTTTGGTCCCAAGATTCCAGCAAAAGTCTAATTTTAGTTCATCTGACTTTCATTTATCTGCATGTCCAGCCCTTATATTTACATAAAGAGTTGCATTTATGAGATGTCAATAAATAAAAAAGATCAAGCATGAACTTGATTTAAAAAATGAATTTATATGAATGCTGTAAGTACATCAATTGTTTGCTCACTGGGAAATGAATATCCAACTTGTCAGTGACAACTGTATTAGGAGTTTCTGTCAGCAATTCATTGAGCATATTACAGTGTTATTGACACATTGTCAATGGGATTTCCAATGATCTTCTATATAGAAGAACCCCTTACCTTCTAATGACTCTTACGTAGCTTGGTGAGCAACATAGATCAAAAAACATGTGTGTGTTTGTGAGAGTCTTAGCGTTTCATAGAATGCATTTAATAGTTTGTAGCTCAAACCATTCGGACTCTACAGACATTTCTGCATAAAAAACCTGCCCCGGGCCCCTTCGGGTTCCGCCCTTGTCTCACAAATACTGCTCTAGCTCAGCCACCGGTAATCAAACAGACTAATGGTTGGTATTTACGGATGCAGGAGA
This sequence comes from Oncorhynchus keta, assembly GCF_023373465.1. Lineage (NCBI taxonomy): Eukaryota > Metazoa > Chordata > Actinopteri > Salmoniformes > Salmonidae > Oncorhynchus > Oncorhynchus keta. The sequence goes on from NC_068450.1 coordinate 53,073,801, forward strand.
ATTAGACGATTCCAATGGTACAAGAAGACTGTAGCTCAGACGCACAATGTTTTAAAGGAGTTCGAAACGCACCAGCGATACGGTGGGACCCATTGAGTTAATAATTATGAGTAATTACTTTATTATTACCTAGTTATAACCTTATGACCCTATTCAGCAAGTATTTTACTCCATTTTGAAAAAGTATTTTCTTCCTCCAATCTCCACACTTTCTACCAGCCCGATATGTAAACATGATATTTTCATCGCTCTCTCCCTCTATCAGATTTCCAGAAGGTTGGAACAATGGCACAGGGTAACCTGTTGGCCTTTTATAAAGAGAAGATTGATGATATAACATTACCTACGGCAGGAGACAGTGTCTACAGTTCCATAATGTCCAATAGATTGAGCTTTTTCTACCTCCACAATGATATCATTGTGTGGCTGCTGTGTGCAGACCAGGCTTAATCTGCCTCTCAAATGGCACTCTATTCCGTGTACAGTATAGTGCACTACTTTTGACCCGGGCTCATAGGGCTCTCTGGTAAAAATGTAGTGCACTATATATGGAATAGGATGCCATTTGGGATGCATCGCTAGTGTTTTAGTAGACATTCCTCTGAGTATGATACTCAGTCCGCCAATCTCACTAGGTCACTGACTTATAGTTGGTGATTTTCCGTTTCAGAACAGAAAAAGCATGACTCTGTGAATCAAATGAGAGTGACAGACAGACAGACAGACAGACAGACAGACAGACAGACAGACAGACAGACAGACATGGAACCGGACAGACAGACAGACAGACAGACAGACAGACAGACAGACAGACAGACAGACATGGAACCGGACAGACACAGACAGACAGACAGACAGACAGACAGACAGACAGACAGACAGACAGACAGACATGGAACAGACAGACAGACAGACAGACAGACAGACAGACAGACAGACAGACAGACAGACAGACAGACAGACAGACAGACAGACAGACAGACAGACAGACAGACAGACAGACAGACAGACAGACAGACAGACAGACAGACAGACAGACAGACAGACTGACAGACAGACAGACAGACAGACAGACTAGACCCTGGCTCTCCAGTCCACACCAGACCCTCGGCCACCCCTCCACCGCTGGCCTGCCACTTGACAGTGACGTCACATGGCTACATTAACCGTAACGGACCTCACCAGAAGCTCATTATGGTAACACTTGAGCCGGAAGTGACTCGGCTATTTTCGGCAGCAAGTATGTCAACGGATTAATATGACTTTGATGGTGATGACCATGCATTCACATCCCCACATTTTAAAGATTTACTTTAAGGGACCCCTATTCCCCATCCACAGATGTGGCTACAACCTTCACCATTACTTCACAGACAGTGTCCTGGCTGTTTGGAAAGAATGTTAGACAGTATTTACCTTGTCTTTTTCTCTTCTTTACCAAACAGTTTAGAAAGAATGCTAGACAGTTTTGATGTACTTGTTATTTTAGACATAGAACCTAATCTTATTCAGGGGTTGTTGCTAGACTGACTCAGACAAAGTACCTTTGTTTGGGAGTCTGGGAAAGCAGTCTTGCAATAAGATGGTAAAACTCTGCCAAGATAGATAACATAACACTACACATCCATTGTTTTAAGAATTGGACCTACAGCATGAGTCATGGTGAGAGGGCCAGCGAGGTGGGCAAGGCGAACGCTGCAGGTTGAGCCATCCGAGTTTAATTCCAGTCTTGTTTTGTTGTGGTGGACCAGAGACAGATAGAGTTCTACTGGAGGTTATCAGGGTGGGAATGACCTTACCAGAGCCGGGCTCAAATAGTATTTGTGCACTTTCAAATACTTTAGCTGCCCTTGTTTGAGCTTGCCTGGCGCAAAGTAACCAATAGAATAGGCCCAAAAGGCAAAACCCTGCCCATCTGGAACTCCGTGATGGCTATGTCAAATGTTGAAAGTATTTGATGGAAAACAAATACTATTTGAATCCAGGCCTGGGCCCCACTATTTCCAAACGTGCACAGGCCTCTCGTGTCATGTGTCGGTTACAACACTCAAAATCAGATGACCTAGATCTGGTTCCTCTATCACTCCTCCTCTGTTCAGCCATCAGGTTGACCTTTGGAAGACTGGCCTGTTATCTATTTTGGTTCAGATCTCGTCCGTCTGGTTTGAACTGTTTATGGAAAGGTTGGCCATTTTAATGATGTAAGCCAAAATGCTACAAGAAGCTAGCACTTATCTCATTATAAATACGTAAGTATGTAAACATCACTGTGTGGTCCTTGCAGTGATTAAGAGTACACTACTGTAACATTGAACTTCGTGCACCCGTATCAAAACATGCTAATGTCACTTGGAATTTGTCATTAACTTGTGATATCACCTGTGCTACAACAATGAAGGTACCTTCGTCTGTCTGAGGTATCCAAGATGTAATCCAAGATGGTGGACGGACAGAGATGGTCTGAATGAAGGGCCTATTGTCCCCAAAGCCAGTCTCGGGTGTCATCACTTTCCCTTGTTTTCTGGGAATGTATAATTTGGTTCCAAACCTCTGGCTTGAGTTACTGTTGAAATCCCTTCGGGTAAGCCCTTGGTGGTGAAAATACAGCGTTGGGTTACAACAGACCTCCATTTGACAACAATGGCTTGGTTTCTCAAGACAAGGTTCTCCCAAACATTGAACCAGGAAATTCTGAAGTGGGAGAACTTGTTGGTTTTAAGGATTGGTAAGAGTAGACAATGACGCACTATGTTAACAACATTATAAGGTTTAGGGTTTGAAATGTCATCTATGTCTATGACAATTCATTTCTAATACATTTTTCAGTTTTTCTTATATGTCTGAAAGTTAATTTCCGATAACATTTTTCACATAGTTTTTTTTGTTGGAATAGATTATTATGATGTACAGTATACTTGACACACAAAGCTATTATTGCCTTGCTTATCAAATGCCTAATACAAGCTCTTGGACTTAAGGCCTATTGTTGTTGGTTGAACATTATAATGGATTAATTATGCTATTTGACAGTTTACAAAGAGAGTTAAGTACATTTCTAGGAATATGCCAGAGGGATTGCAGTAGCTGTGACCCAAAGGTGCTTGGTGAGGATGGTACATCTGGTACACAGAGGCCTGTATTTGTGAGGAATCAGGATGACGTCGTACTGCACCAATGACGTGGTTGAGAATCACATCTGTTTCAGCTACTCTTCAACTATCAATGGGGAACAAGTCTCTGTATGTATCTGAAATGACACCGTATTCCCTATAGTTCACTACTTTTGATGCTATAGGCCCGGGGTGTCATACAAATGTTCCACGCGGTCCGCTTTCGATCTTCACCGAGGTCCGGAGGGCCGCAGTTTAAACTGAGCTTGCCGTCAAAATTGGCCAAAAAAAACTTGTCCTCTACCTATCACTTTCGGAATGTTCGATGCTTATTGACTGTCAAGCTTTCGTTTCGATGACTGTTAGCTAGCTGGACAGAGTGAAGAGACTATTCTGTATGTACTGAACAAAAAGTTAAGCGCAACATATAAAGTGTTGGTCCCATGTTTCATGAGCTGAAATAAAAGACCCCAGAAATTGTCCACATGCACAAAATGTTTTTTTTTCTCTCAAGTTCTGTGCATAAATTTGTTTATATCCCTGTTGGTGAGGATTTCTCCTTTGCCAAGATAATCCATCCACCTGACAGGTGTGGCACATCAAGAAGCTGATTAAACAGCATGATCATTACACAGGTGCACCTTGTGCTAGGGGACAATAAAAGGCAACTTAAATGTGCAATTTTGTCGCACAACACAATGCCACAGATGTCTCAAGTTTTGAGGGAGCGTGCAATTGGCATGCTGACTACAGGAATGTCCACCTGAGCTGTTATCAGAGAATTTAATGTTAATTTCCTACATAAGTCGCCTCCAACGTTACATTTTTGGGGGAGGGCAGTATGTCCAACCGGCCTTACATCCGCAGACCACGTGTAACCACGTGTAACCATGCCAACCCCGGACCTCCACATCCGGCTTCTTCACCTGCGGGATTGTCCGAGATCAGACACCCAGACAGCTGATAAAACTGAGGAGTATTTATGTCTGTAATAAAGCCCTTTTGTGGGAGAAAAAACGAATTCTGATTGGCTGCGCTCCTGCCCAGTCATGTGAAATCCATAGTTTAGGGCCTAATTCATTTATTTAAATTGACTGATTTCCTTATATGAACTGAAACTCGGTAAAATTGTCGAAGTTGTTGCATGTTGCGTTTATATTTTTGTTCAGTAAATATATTGATTTACTCAAACCGCCCGCTGGCCTTGAGTTTGACACATGCTATAGGGAGTAGGGTGCCATTTTGTACATTTGTAAACTTGAGACATCTCTGTAAAAGACAATTGTTCTTGGAGGTTTTTGGGCCTGGATCACATTTCATTTCCTGAAGTGGCCCTATGTATGTTTCTCAACAGCCTTAGAGTCTTCTTTAGTGCCAGAACTCACTTCAACAGAAACCCGACAGTGGACAGGGGAATACCCTAACCCGAATAGCACACAGCTAAACTCATAGAGTAGATCCTACTTCATTAAGGACTAAATTGATCAGGCATTTTCACATTACAATAAAAGGAAATCGGATTCCATTTAAGGTATGCACTACTATTCCATTTTCTTCTTTACCAAAATATTTCCTACAAGATGGTTTCATCATCACCAGAGAAACCAGGCTGTTTAGCAGAGACCCGGGGCTGCTTGTCACACTTTCTACTCTTGTGTGTAATTCTCAGCACCAGTCTGTCTTAGAAAACTCTCTTCAGCAATAATAGAAAGACCAAGTTCTTGGGTTGAAAAACCCTGCATCAATTTTAAACCATCATCAAACCTTATTTTCGAACCTTATTTTTCTCTCTTTTTCAGTCCTAAACCCCCTCCTACAGATGGCATCAAATCGAATCCGTCAAAGCGCCACAGGGATCGTCTGAACGGAGAGCTGGACAAGTTGACCGGGCTGTTGCCGTTCTCGGAGGATGTACGTGCGAGGCTGGACAAGTTGTCTGTGCTTCGGCTCAGTGTGGGATACCTCAAGGTCAAGAGCTTCTTCAGTGGTGGGTGGCACATACTCTGACTCATAGATAAACCAACACTTTAGCTGCCTCATAGGCATAACTCTTACGACAGAGGTGAAGACTGTTAGATTGAGACCTGTCGTTTTTGGTTTGAGGCTTCTTTTTCTCCCTTCTTTTCGCCTCGCTTCTCAACTCTGACTGCTAGTCTCTCTCGCTCTCTCTCTCTCTCTCTCTCGCTCTCTCTCTTCCTCTCTATTTCTCTCAGGAAACGGTTTATATCTGTGTTGCCGTGTTAATTGCACTTTGAGTCTCTGAGGCCGAGTGTTGAGTAGAGGACAGACAGAAATATTACCTCAGAGTGTCACATGGCCAGACGCAAGCTTCCTTTTCCTGTCGAGTGGCAACACATGTTGTAAATATCATCACACACACACACACCCATCCCCCCACAGCCCGGCCCCTCTTAACTTTCCGGCCCCTCTTAACTCCCAAAACAGCAGAGGATGTTCTTGTGGTCGGAGATGTTAGCTAGCACTGCACATACACGCATGCACATACACACCAGAAGGGTTGACTGTCCTTGCTAGTTTCTGCCACACAAAACTTTTCCTCAAATAGTTCCTGCCCTGTCCAAAATAGCATCAATTAGAAGAAGACTGTAGTCTCGTTGCAAGCCAGGCCATGACGAGAGCTAACAGACACTCCGACAATTATTATAATTTTTTTTGGTCTGGGCATCCACCGACATAGCAGTTAGCGATAAACACTCTACATCAACAACAAAGGCAAATCAGTCAAGGCCCTTTGCATATTGTATGTTTTGGACATAACTTCCTTGGCAACCAAAGGTGTTAATTGTAACGAATGGAGACATGCGTTTATTGCGTTACTAAGTAAACGTTGCCAGGGCGATGGCCATACACGAGTAGTCATAATGAGCGAGTAGTTATGAGCTACAAGCCCCAAAGCAGTTAGGAGATCCCGTTTTGTTTTTCGAATCCTCTTTTACACCACAACAACACACACAGCAGCAGCAGCAGAGCCTCTCACCCTCTCTCTCTTTCTCCCCCTCACTCTCTATCATCTCCTCTCTCTTTCTCTTATGGAGCAACAGAGAGGGTCAGAAGGACAGAGAGGGTCAGGAGGACAGAGAGGGTGTGTGGAGGGAGCTGGAAATCAGGCGTTGAACTCTGACTCCACCCACACTCTACTTCCTGTGCAACCCCTTACCCTTCTTTCCTTCTTCTGTTCCCTCCCTTCCTCCTTCCTCATCGGCCTGTGTGAAGTTCAAGTTCACAAACTCCCCCTCCCCTCAAACAAACGCAACAGGATCCTAGTAGAGTGGTGTACTGTGCTTGCATGGCATGGTCCAAAAAGGAGTCGTCTTATACATTCTATAGGAGCATTTTTACATTATTAGTTGCTATTAAAGATACTAGAACTTTAGTTCAACTCTATTTAAAGCGGGCTTTGTATATTTTATACACACATTTTCTCGGTGATGCAATTTTGGTCATCCTCAAACGTGCTGTGGTGGTCACTGCCCTTTGGTCTTCCTCAAACATGCTGTGGTGGTCACTGCCCTTTGGTCATCCTCAAACATGCTGTGGTGGTCACTGCCCTTTGGTCATCCTCGAACATGCTGTGGTGGTCACTGCCCTTTGGTCATCCTCAAACGTGCTGTGGTGGTCACTGCCCTTTGGTCATCCTCAAACATGCTGTGGTGGTCACTGCCATTTTGGTCATCCTCAAACATGCTGTGGTGGTCACTGCCCTTTGGTCATCCTCAAACATGCTGTGGTGGTCACTGCCCTTTGGTCATCCTCAAACATGCTGTGGTGGTCACTGCCATTTTGGTCATCCTCAAACATGCTGTGGTGGTCAACTCCCCTTGTCCGCTTTCAATTTCATGACCGCAAAACGCTTTGGTCAGGCCTGCGCTATGTAGATGTATGGAGAGCTCAGAGTAGGTTGAAGTGGCTGGATGTTTGGCTCAGGAGAAAGAGACCTCTGTACTCTTGAGGTCCAAGCTGGACCTGCTCTTTTATTTTTTTATTTTTTTTATTTTAACTTGGCAATTCAGTTAAGAACACATTCTTATTTACAATGACGGCCTACCCCGGCCAAACCCGGACGACGCTGGGCCAATTGTGCGTCGCCCTATGGGACTCCCAATCACGGCCAGATGTGATGCAGCCTGGATCGTCCCTGCTCTGTCTTGCCCCTTGCCTCAATCATAGACCACTGAAGGATGATGGGAAGGAGGCCGGCCTAGAGCCGTAAGGTGTCGCGGTTGATGAGAAAAGCCCTAGGCTTGTGTCCCACGCCTCCCATGGCGCTCCACATAAGCAGCACATTGCAGCTTCCCCTCCCTACAGGGAGGAGGTGAGGGCCTTCGGAGTGTGGTGTCAGGAAAATAAACTCACACTCAATGTCAACAAAACAAAGGAGATGATCATGGACTTCAAGAAACAGCAGAGGGTGCAACCCCTATCCACATCAACGGGACAGTGGTGGAGAAGGTGGAAAGTTTTAAGTTCCTCGGCGTACACATCACGGACAAACTGAAATGGTCCACCCACACAGACAGCGTGGTGAAAAAGGCGCAACAGCGCCTCTTCAACCTCAGGATGCTGAAGAAATTTGGCTTGTCACCAAAAACACTCACAAACGTTTATAGATGCACAATCGAGAGCATCCTGTCGGGCTGTATCACCGCCTGGAACGGCAACTGCTCCGCACACAACCGTAAGGTTCTCCAGAGGGTAGTGAGATCTGCACAACACATCATCGGGGGCAAACTACCTGCCCTCCAGGACACCTACACCACCCGATGTCACAGGAAGGCCATAAAGATCATCAAGGACAACAGCCACCGGAGCCACTGCCTGTTCACCCCGCTATCATCCAGAAGGCGAGGTCAGTACAGGTGCATCAAAGCTGCGACCTAGAGACTGAAAAACAGCTTCTATCTCAAGGCCATCAGACTGCTAAACAGCCATCACTAACATTGAGTGGCTGCTGCCAACATACTGACTCAAATCTCTAGCCACTTTAATAATTAATAATTGGATATAATAAATGTATCGCCAGTCACTTTAAACAATGCCACTTTATATAATGTTTAACTACCCTACATTACTCATCTCATATGTATATACAATACTCTATACAATCTACTGCATCTTGCCTATCGCTCATCCATATATTTATATGTACATATTCTTATTCATTCCTTTGTTATTGTGAAATTGTTTGATTACTTGTTAGATATTACTGCACGGTCGGAACTAGAAGCACAAGCATTTCGCTACACTCGCATTAACATCTGCTAACCATGTGTATGTGACAAATAAAATTGTACTTGATTTGATTTGGTCTCACCATGGTGGTTATCTTTAGTGTGGGACCCCAGTTCAGAGTAGAAGTGTCAACCAACCATTTCCACACTTGATATCGCTCAGATATCTTCTGATTGAGAATGAATAAGAATGTGCGTGACCTCACAAAACAGCTTGTAGTTGCAACATTATTCCCATATCAACAATATCCACACATGGGGAACAACAGTGAATGTTACTAGTTGTGTGTGGCTGAGCTCACCATGCGTTCTCGACTGCAATATGAACCGTGGTCTTTCAAGGCCGTCTTCGCACCACCTGCTTCCTATCTCTGTGTTTGACTCGGCGGACCCTGTGAAGTAAGGGAGTGTCAGTGATAGTGTGGGAATGGAGGTTTGACACTGTACGACTCTGGGCTGAGGGTCAGTAAAGTCGAAAGGTCAACACCCGTGAATCCATG